>NC_081416.1:132709675-132769675 GCF_949786415.1 Peromyscus eremicus | reverse complement strand
AATGTTTTTGCATCTGTCAATGACATATTTTCTGTCACAGTACCATTTATCTGCAACAGAAAAGAAAGCAGAGGTTGGAAAGTAAACAAATACAAACCTAAGTCTGATCTGCTACAGGGAGAAACACACTCCTGGCTTGCTGGAAGACCTAATGCCACCTTTACACTTTTCTAAATCCTCAAGAGCACTCCTACAAGCAAACTAGAAAGCATTTCCACAGTTTCTAGAACAATTATCAAAATGATCCTGGTGAATGATATCTATCTGCAGTAATTAATTCTCTCAGGTTAACTCCAAACCTCATAAAGGGCATGGCAAATGCTGATTATTCTCTCTGGCAAAACTGCTTCAAACACAAGCAGAGGTTACACAATAACTCTAAAAATTTGTTTCCCATTTCAGTTCATTATAATATACAATGTGACTATACCTTCAAGACAACATCCCCTTCTTGGATATTACCATCTCTTGCTGCCAAACTATCTTGTGAAATTTCCTTTACGAATATATGGCTGGCCAATCGAAGACCATATTCTGGAAGAATACATTTAAATATCTTTAGTTCAAAATCCTAAAACAATTAAATGCAGTTTAAATTGTGAGATTAAAATTACTAGCCTTATGAACCACCCTGCCCCTAAGACCATCATCTTTAAATCACCAAAAGTCTGCAATGTCATGAAAATGCAAAGTAAAACCTGGTTCAAACAGAACACTGTGTCCCCATCTTACTGAAAAGGAGAAAGCCCTAAAAGATTGTAGCCATTATTTTCTGACTATGTGATGACATATACTATAGTGTTTTATAATGTTTAAAGAACAGAATTCTTTATTGAGGCTTGAAAAACTTTGAAAGTACAATACTTTTGACGAATGTTATGAATCAAATACTAGTTACGTTTCCCTTAGCTCTTAAGTGTGTACAAACCAAGAGAAACGCAAGAGCTTTAGTGCATCCTATTAAGTAGTTCAATGGTTCACAATTAGTCAAGTAGATGTGACTAGCAGTTAATACACAATGCTCTCTCACTCAACCCACAAAGGCCCCCGGAAATGGTGATTTCATCTGTCGGTGGATACGTGGTTAGAGTTAAGGAAATTACAAAAAATTTATTATAAAACAAGAACCCAAACCAGGTGTGGTAGAGCACACACGTGATGCCCACACTCAGTGGCTGAGACAGGACAAGACTGTGTGGACCGCACAATTAAGACTCTATCTCAGGAAGACAAACAAAACCAAAGCTCTAACTATTAATGAGAAAAGAAGTGGTCTTGGAACGCCAAGTGTCTTTGCATTTTAAAAGAAACAAAATAAGCTGGACGGCGGTGGCACATGCCTTTAATCCCAGCACTCGGACTCAGACATCCAGGAGGATCTCTGTAAGTTCAGGGCTAGCCTCGTCTACAGAGCGAGATCCAGGACAGGCACCAAAACTACACAGAGAAACCATGTCTCAAAAAAACCAAAAGAGCCGGGCGGTGGTGGCGCACGCCTTTAATCCCAGCACTCAGGAGGCAGAACCAGGTGGATCTCTGTGAGTTCGAGGCCAGCCTGGGCTACCAAGTGAGTTCCAGGAGAGGCGCAAAGCTACACAGAGAAACCCTGTCTCGAAAAACAAAAAAAAAAAAAAAAGAAAGAAAGAAGGAAAGAAAAGAAACAAAATTAAACAAAAACCCAAACTAAATAGCCAAGATGAAAAACACAAAGTTTCTAATCTGCAATAAATTATGAAGCCTGTCATGCAAGAGTCTAAATGTTCATCACAGTTACAGTTTAACTTTAGGTAAATATTCAAAGAGTATACACAGAAGTAGGGCTAGTACCAGGGTAAAAAAAAAAAAGTTAGTGACATTAGGCGATCCAGGCAGGGAATGTTAAGCACTTTGAAAACAGTCATTTCATCAGAGAAAAATACAGGACTAAGGAAATATTCTTATTCACAATTAAAAGGTTACAAATGGTTGGACATGGTGCACACCTTTAATCCCAGCACCTGAGAGGCAGAGGCAGGCAGAACTCTGTGAGTTCAAGGCCAGCCTGGTCTCCACAGTGAGTTCCAGGACAGCCAGAACCACACAGTGAGACCCTGTCTCAAAACAAAACAAACAAAAAAGACTACAAGTGATTATTATACAGATGGAGCCAAAATATTCCTTGAGTATCAATGTATGCCTTTACTGTAGGTACTTCTCTGAGTACACAGTAACTATGTGCAGCACTACAGACTAAAGCGACAGGTCAGAAAGTCCCTGCACCTTGGCAACTTACCGCAGTGGAGCAAAAGATGTTACCACAGTAACTGAATAGTATAACAATGTATTCAAACAATGGGACTAAATATGCACAGCTACCAAGGTCAGAGAAGGCCTCTCTCAGAAAGAAATACCAAAGCTAAAACTTCTTCACCTAAGAAACCCGAAAACTCAACCTCAAGGGTGTGCTGAGTGCAGGAGGCTAGGAGTGTTCAAACGAATACACCCAAGTAGGCAGGGAGAACACGGCAGCAGGTGTGATGGAATCCTAAGTCTAGGACAACTGACACTGACAGAACACCAAGAGAACAAGCAAGATGGCACCTTCATAAAAGAGGCTACAGAGGTCACCGGAAGGGGTCCAGAGACCAGTCACAACTGACAAAGGCCACTGAAGAGTTAGCAGCAACCTGGAAAAGAAATCCGCGGTAGAGAAAGGCAGAAGTGGGGCAGGAAGTGGGCATGCAGGATGTTAGGAATGCTCATTACACACATAGGAGATGTCAAGGGTAAGCATCAGATATCTGTGCCTAGCTGACTGAGAAACTGGATGGACAGGAATACAGTCCAAGAAATACTTCATCAGAAACACAAAAAAATTTGGAATAAAATGTGACTCCCTTGAGATGGGGCTGATTCTGAGGAATCCCTATGGACAGCTGGGCACACAAGAGTGCACTCTGATTTGGACTAGAGAAGTAATGGTAACATTAGCAGTGCACTGAGCTAATGGGAATGATGAGAGTACTACAAAAGAAATCACAGGAAGTGGAAGAAAGATTCTTGGACAGAAAACTAGAGCATTAAAGGATAGGATGATGAAAATGGAAAGGAGAAGTGAGAACCTCAGGAAGATGAGTCTCACAGGAGTCCAAAGAAGACATTATTCTACAAAGCAGACTGGCTGGGAAGCAGTACTGAAAGGTCTGGAAGACTCTGTGAATAGCCTTGGGGCTGGGAAGCAGGCACTAGATCAGAGAGCTGGAGCACAAGAGCAGCCCCAAGTGCAGACTCCTGTGCTGACGGGCCCACTACAGGGTTGGAGGTGGGGCGTCAGGGCCAACAAGTGTGAGGTGTCAGATCAAAGCCAACCTTCCTAAGCCTCCTCTTCAACAACTCTGAAATCAAAATCATCAGCTACACATAACTAAAAGCAGGAGGGAACAAAGAGCCATTTCAAAAGCTAGTAAGTGAATAGAAAGTAGGTGGACTTCCATTTATAAAATGGCCCATCTCTCCCCTCTAAGTAGGTCCTTAGAGTTCTTTCCACGGTCATACTACTATTGATCTAAACACAGCATTTCAATTCAGTGATAATGTGACATTTCTTGCTAGCATAATTTGATTTTGGCTGTTCCTGTCACAATAAAACCAAAATTCGACCAGTATACACTTTATTTCAACTACAGTTTGCTCAAACAAAATTTGAGAAAATGTGCCAAAATGCCCCTATGTCTGTCTTAACAGGATTTGACTCCTAACAAGAGACCATGACTATAAAGAAAAATGGAATAAAACAAAGATACAAAAATATCGTCATTGTATTTCACATTAAAACTAGCTTTAAAACTCTCACTTGAAAACAATTAAGAGTTAGTGGAGAATACCTTCATTTTTCCGAGACTTCACCAACGTCACCTTAGTGGGTTTGGCAGGCTGACTCGAGGCCACCGATCGCCTGTCGGAACGAGGGGACAGGCTCCTCTCTCTACTTGCACTTCTATCCCTTGCCCAATTCTTGTCAGTCCTTCTGTTAGCTAAAGCACCACGGCTACTTCTTGGATCATGTACTTCCTCATCATAACTATCATCCTCATTATCAGATACTGGCTCAGGATCTGGACGACTTACAGGGATCTGAACTTTCTTCTTCCTTCGAATGGTCTACAAATAAAAAGAGATTATAAATGGAGTGATACTCATGTACTCTCCATTCATGAAAGAAACATATTTCTCTTGACCTACATTAACTAATTTAAATACAAAGGAGATAATATAATAGTCACACCAATCCATTACCACAATGGCTGCTTTCCATTCTCTTAATAAACAGATATGGCTAAGCAACAGATTAGGAATAATAAATTTACTAAATCCTTCCAGAATTTGTAACAATCTTCCAAGTGGTAAGAATCACAAGTTTACAGGGAATTAATAACTACTGATTGTGGAATGAAAGACTGGAACTATATTCTAAGCATATCACATACTTTATGGTCACTTTGTAACCAAAACAACAACAAACTCACAAGCCTACCTCATTCCTTAATCAAAATTTGATAGTGCCTCATTATCAAGGTCTACAGTTGCCCTGACAGACTGCTAAAGGATACATTTATTCATCACAAACTAATATACAACTTACTCTGCAGGAGCTCGTGAGCTCAGCATACTTTCCCAACACAAACTGCCTCCTGTCTCTGTGCTGTCCAATTTATAACTTCTGGCATGAGTGCAAGTTCGCTCTTGCATTCTTTCTGTGTTCCCTGTCCATTCAGTTCTTTGTTTCAAAGTTCGAGATCTATGTGCAGCTTCTGAATGTGCAGTTCTGTAATCCTACTGGGCTCCCTCACAGTGATACGCTGGTGTCCTCGGGGACCTGCAAGAGCTTCTTGAGGAGCACGTGTCGTCTTGTGACACCTTTAGCTACTCAAGCATCCTCTTCTGTTTTCTCCATCACCAGTCCTCCCACAGCTTCACTTGCAGTTACATTTAAGTGATTTTCTACTGGTTTCTTCCCCTTATCTGCGATGGTAAACACCAGATGTGTTGTGACATAATAAAAATACTTTGTATTGATGAGGCCATGTCTGAACTCCTTCTAGTAGCAGAATTCTTGCTACTGCTCAGCCAGCCTTTCATCAGCATCTTGTTCCCTCTCAATGAAACTGCCGAACACAGGTTTCTTTTAAATCACTCACCGAGGCCTCAGTTCCTTGGCCGGCTTTAGGGAGTCAGTGTCCCTTCACGCCCCTCTTCTGAAAGCCCTTCAATGTGTCTCATTATTGATGCTTCTCTCTTTGGCTCTCAGAATTGTCTGTGAATAAACCTTACCGTTTGGGCTTGCTCTCATCGATATGCACTTGCAAGAGGAAGGAGGCTTCCTCATCAGTTGCCATCCTATGTGACTTGCAGCTTTCATCTCTCCCAATTTACCTCAAATATGCCTGATAATTGTCTAATAATCTTGTCTTGCTATTCCCTTCCAAATTACATTATATTTCCTCCGTGGGTAAATTTCTTCTAAGGCTGAGTCAACACTAAACATTGTTGCTTCTTACTCCCCAGACTAACCAGAGTGGGTTTGTTTGAAGTTAAAGAACAAGCAGCAAGAGAAGCCAGCATGTGGGAAAGACAAGAATGTGCTGTTAAGAAAGGACAGCTGTCCCCCAGCCCTGGCAAACACCCACTGGTTTCACCTCTACTTCAATATCCAGCGAGCTGTATTAGAAATCATATCCTGCACTGCATAAACTAGGCCTACTATTGCATCCTGCAATCTCAGACTATGGCTTTAAGACAGTAACTTGAAATGTACCCTGAACAATTCTTCATAGGCAATCTTAGCTTTTTCTCTCTCAACAAGTCACAATTAACGAGGTGGTAGATGATGTGGGTTCAGAGGAGGAAGGTAAAGCTTTCCCAGCAAACAAAGCTCATATCAGGAAGGAGGGCCACACACGCTTTCACAATATTTGCCAAGATCCCGGCTAACATAAGTACATACAGGAGAAAGCAGCATTAAGCCACAGGAGACTGCACTTCCTTTCCTTTTATAAGTGAAAAGAAAACTTCTATCTGAACTTAGATTAAATACATAATACAGAACAGTAAGGAGCATTTGGGAACTACCTTTTCATTTCTTAAATGATAGGGAGGAGCTGGGTGTGCACACCTTTAATCCCAGCACTCTGGAGGCGGAGGCAGAAGGGTCTCTGAATTGGAGACCAGCCTGGTCTCCAGAGTTCCAGGACAGCCAGAACTACACAAAGAGACCTTGTTTGAAAAAGAAGGGGGAGGGAGTGGGGAAGGGGACTCAAATACCAAACAAGTATCAAGAATAGTTGATAGCTCTACCAAATTGAACATAAAAGATACTCACGATTTTTGCATTTTTCCCACTTTTCCTTAGCTGCTGAACAGCAAAAGCATGTTCAACATTGTCCATTGAAACTCCATTAACCATCGCAACTCGGTCATTTTCCCTAAAGGGGAAGGGAGAAAACACCAGAAAGACACGTTGATAAAACCACCTACGACCTTACTAAAGTCTTCTTTGAATGACAGGTTAATTAATCTGATTGTCTTTAGAGCAATGACACAACAGCATCAAATCGTACTGTCAGGTCCTTCACAAGAACATTTAGCAAGTAACTAACCACAGGATGTCAGTTTCTTTTTCTTGTATGTATCAGCACAGTGTTTCCCCAAAGGCCTGAAGAAAGCTGGCACTACAACAAATAAAAAGACCACTGGTAGCTGAATTAGAGCATTAGATGAAACTAAGTCATCCAGCTAAAAGAGATACCATCATTAAATATTAAGTCTTTCTCTTTATAAATGTCTTTGAATCCTTCTGATTATAGTCTCAATTTTTCCTTCCTGTCCTTGTTATTACCTGTATTGCACTAATCTCCTTAGCGTACAGAAAGGGAAGACTTCATGTGAGAGGCCCTCAAACACTAGTGCCTGCCTAAACTGGTTACCAGTTCTCTTCACTCTCTTTACTGTTACCGTCTATTTAAAGTAAATAATACTTAGGTGTCCACTTACACCACCGATAAAGATTTCTTAAGTATAAGTGTGCATTCACTTATAGGAAAATATTAAGTAAGTACAGCACAAGTTGGGTGTAAATAATCCTGAGTCACTAACAAAACAGATCCATGACTGGGGACAGAAACAATGTAGAGAGGGAGGAGGAAGGGAGAAAAGAAGAGATGGAGGGAAGATCTGAATTAATGAATTAAAGAACAAAGACCCACACACTTACTGTAGCTGTCCTTCAGCTGGACCTCCCTTTAGCACATCTGAAATCACTATGGAGGTTTCCCCACTCTGAAAATGAGGATTATCTCTTCCACCAGATATTGCAATTCCAAATCCAAACCCAGGAGCCTAAAACAGTAATTACAGTAAAACAGTTCTATTAACGACAACAAAATTGCTCATTACAGCATATATAATGTAGAAACTATAAATTACAATCCTATTGCATCTATGATTTGTACTTACTTGCATGGTTATACATTACAATCATCAGTCCATTCTACAAGAATGCATGTTCTAATAAATTATACACCAGATAGAACATATTAAAAATGTCAACTGCATACATATTCCATAAGTGCTAAATTGATTTTAAAAATTCTGAAAAGTAAGATCCTGGATTATTTTTGATTATCAGGTAGGGTCCTGAAGGGACAAGCAGTGCTCAGTGTGATCATCAGGAACACTGACACCTGGTTCAGAAATGACAGACTTAATTCATACATACACCATCTGTCATTTCACACAGTCGCCTTAAAATTAAGCATTAGGTATTTCAACTTCCCTCAATTATTCTAAAAATCCCAGAAGGAAATCTCTACATGAATAACATGCTAATGCCTCACATAACACTATATGTAATAGGAAATGCACACCAGTTTTTATCAGTCATTTTTTCTTTGTATTTTAACTAAATAAATTATAGTAAGATATAAACTTCTGAAAGAACTAAAATTTCTATGACAGTGACTCAATGGCTCAATACAGAAAACCAAATGCGAATATTTCTAAGTGTCAGGACCACACCTCAGCCTTGCTTCTGTTCATACAGCATGTACACTCTGCACTGCGGATACCACTGTGCCAGGCGAGGAAAATACCTGAACAAGGGTTTTACTGTACATAAAACTTTCTGCTCTTACAGACACATATTTCAACCACCGAAAACAAATACTTTACCATCATTTGTCAGCATTTACCTATCAAATTCACGTGTCTTTGGATTGTACTGTGTTAGAATGTTTGATTTTAAAACTTGCTGTTTGAGCCAGGTATAGTTGTACATACATGTGAGCCTACCAATTGGGAGGTGGAGGCAGGTGGAGCAGAAGTTCAAGGTCATCTTGGTAAGTTCAAAGCCAGCCTGAGAAATAGAGACCTTGTCTTCAAAGAACAAAAACAAGAAATTACTGAGTTATTACTTGAATTTCATTAAAAAACTGTCCAGTGAGTTTGGGTTTGTTTAGAATTAGGGCAGAATACCCAAATGGACAGAAGTTAAGGAAGACACCTAGTATTGACATCTGCTACATACATGCACATACACACAAATAGAAAATTATTTAAATAATAAAAATAACATCATAGCTATTAATAAAGTACACAATTGCAATGGGTTTCCCAATACACAAATTTTGCCTCCATGGCATAAATGCCTTTATGGTTATATTTACGTGGGGACAAGACTGTCTTTATAACAGTTGTCCTTACCAAGTTCCATACTGAAAGTATATGTACACCGTAAAGGGCCTGCAAACTGTTATGTCCTGTGAAGTGAGGACTGTGACAATCACTAAGTCATGTGCAAATATATTATATCTTGACAGAACAAACTAATTTCTCTGTATCATTAGTTTCTTCATTTTTTTTTTTTTTTTTTTTGAGACAGGGTTTCTCTGTGTAGCTTTGCGCCTTTCCTGGAACTCACTTGGTAGCCCAGGCTGGCCTCGAACTCACAGAGATCCGCCTGGCTCTGCCTCCCGAGTGCTGGGATTAAAGGCGTGTGCCACCACCGCCCGGCCAGTTTCTTCATTGTTAAATACTCAAACTAAATACTAAATATTCAAATACTAAAAGTATATAGATATAGCACATCTTATTGATCATGCATTAGCAAATGGGTATTTGTGTTTTTACTTCTGGCTATTATAAATAAGACTGCTATGAATATTCACATTACTTATTGAGTAGATATCTGTTGTCATTTCTTTTAGGTCTAATTCTAAAAGTGCAATTGTCGGGTCACATGGTAGCTATATGGCTAACTTCTGAGGCATTCCTAAATTGTTTTCTATGATGGCAGCATTATTTTACATTAATATCAGCAATGTATAAAAGTGCCAATTTATCTCCATCCTTGTCAACCTCTCTACTGTCTATTCCTATAGCCACGCTAACAGGTATGAAGGGAGAGCTCACTGGGCTTTGGTGATGTATCTCCTTGATGACTAATGATGCTGAGCACATCTTCATGTGCTTACTGTACATTTACATATCTCTGAAAAAATGTATAGTCAGATCTTTTGCTCATTTCCCATCTGAGTTCTGTCTTTGTATTACTGAGTTTTAAGAGCGCAGGAAACAGACTTCAAGCAAAGTTCTTATTAATATATAATTTGTTCTCTCATTCTCTGTTATCATCTCACTTTTTTGATGGTGTCTTTCAAACACCAACATTTCCAATTTTGATTAGGCCCAATTTGCCTGTTTTCTCTTTGTTCTGGGCTTCTGACATCATAGACAATAAAGTATTTCCTAACCTAAGGTCAACATCTATTCTTGTATTTTCTTTTTGAGGTTCTATGACTCTAGTGACACTTGGGCCTATGATTCATTTTAAGCCAATTTTGCACATGGAGGGCAGGAAACAGTCCAAGTTCATCACTTTATTCATGGTTGAACAGCTCTCCTGGCACCATCTATTAAAGATCCACATCTCCTGCACTGTACTGGCACTCTCATCCCAAGTTTCCCTCTTATTCAGTCGTTTCTTTAGATAAAAGACTTAGCAGCCTTACTATAGATTCCCTCCTAATTTCCTTGTTTATGTAATTGCACCCTCTAAAACGTTACCATAATATTTTAATATGAAAATAGAAATGCCTAACTCATTCTGAGCATTCACTTTATTTCTTAAAGGATTATTAAAATATATGCAACTTCTAAGGAAGAACAGTTGGAAATAAAGTGGGGTGTTATGATGGAAGAAGTACATCACAGACTCCAACCCCTTAAACGTTAGTTAAGGTAGCACCTTAAACTATGAATGACACTTGCTAAAAGTATGATGGTCTTTATGTGACGAGACTTTAAATGTGTTTGGTCTTGCCTAAAATATGCTCAAATAGTAAAATTTGCACCCATTTTATAACAGCACAAGGAAAAATACATAGTTTTAAAATACTGATTACATGTTAAAATGGTATTTTGAGACCACTGAGTTAGGATGTTATGAAAACTTTCAACCATTTTTTTAAAATATGAAAACTAAAATCTTTTAATTTCCATATGTGGATTTACTATAAGGTTATTGGACAGTGCTGCTGATCTCTTAGGAGAGACTGTGTGGGCCATTATTGATCATATGCCTACTATATTTTTTTGTTTGTAACTAAGGAGATACATAACTGAGCAGGATTTCAAATCCTGAAGAGTATAATGTACCACGATGGGGCAGACTACTGCCTGAGGTATGTATTTAGCTGTCACTGAGGACCACTGAGTGCAGAGACCAGCTACTTCATTCCTGAACATATATCTAGGGAACTTCACTTCATACATTACTATAGAAATAACTATAACCTCTTGTCTATTGCTGCTTCTTTTTTCACTACAGCAAAGAATTAGAATCAACCTAGTTGTTCATCAACAGATGAATGAAAATGTGGTGTATTTTTCTATAAAAAGATTCTCTTCATCTCTATAAAGAAAAATGAAGTTAATAGAAATTGGCGGAAAATCAAGACTTAGGATGTACAATATTAAGTGAGGTCACAATCTCAAAGGAAACCAAAAATCTCATGTCCTCTCTTATGTAGAATCTAGCCAATAATATATGTAATCAAATGTACATGTGAGTACAGTATAACATGAAGGAATGGTTTTCTTAAAAGTAGCTGGTGTTTGTTTGAAAGGACTTTGATGAGTTTTTTTTTTTTTTTTTTAGAAAGACTTGTTTTTTTTTATTTGTGTACGTACATCCATCTAAGTGTGAGTGTGGGTTCCTGTGGAGTCCAGAAGAGGGTGTCAGATCCATTGGAGCTGGAGTTACTGGCAGTTCTGAGCCAATAAACGAGACTGAACTTGGGTCTCCAGGGAGAGCTCTTAACCCCTGAGCCCCTCTTACAGGTTCTGAAAAGACTGCTTTTCCAAAGCAATTTGCAAAACTTCTGCCAAAGATGAACTGAGTTGACTTCTCTAAGGCTGCAGAACAGGGTTTTCAGATACCCACATCCTCTGGGGTTCTCAGCTGCTCCAGAATAAAATGTGGGGTGTTTAGAGCCGGGCTGCCAAGTTTTCTCTAACAATCCTGATAGTAACTGATATGTGGGGTTTGCTTGGCAGGCCACCAATCTTTGTTAAAGCTATACGTTACGCTGTAGCAGTGTTGCAGAAGCAGTCACAGCAGGCAAGTGAATGTGGCTCTGTTCCAGTAAACCGTCCTTACAAAAGCAGACAACTGGAAGGGCTGAGGAACAGTCCACTTAGTAAAGTGCTTGCTGTGTACAAGCCTGCAGCCCTGAGTTTGACAGCCCCACATAAAAAAGCTAGGTGAGCTGGCTTATGGGGAATGAAACAAGCTGCACTCACTGGCAAGCCAATTTAGCGTAATGAACAAGCCTTCAGCCAATGGGAAACCTTGTCTCAAAAAGACAAAGTGAATGTCTCCTGAGGAACGGCACCGAGGTTGGCACCTGACCTCCACATGGGCACACACACAAAAACAAGCAATAAACTACTACCTGGACTTTGGACCATAGTTTGCTGACACTGACCTAGAGCAGTAGCTTTCCAGGTTTATTGCAAAGAAAAAACAATCAGATAGGTTATCCCTTCTGACCAAATGTTCTGGTTCCTTTGGCTTAAGGTAGGCCTTGAATACTATTTTTCTGGAGAAATCTTCACATTGATTTCCACAATGGCTGTATGAATTTGCACCCCTAGCAAGAGTGAATAAAGTTTCCTTTCTTTCCACATCCTCTGTAACACTTGTTTTCAGATTTATTGATGATAGCCATTCTGATTAGCATGAGTGGTGGGTGTCTTAAAGGGTTTGAATTTGTGTTTTCCTGATGGCTAGGGATATTGAACACCTTTAAAATAGTCATTGGCCATTTGTGTTTCCTTTTTTTGAAAACTATCTGATCAGTTCCTTTGCCCACTTGTTGATGCAGTTTCATTTCCTTTGTAGTTAATTTCTGCAGTTACTAGTAAATCCTGCACATCTGCAGCGTAGCTGGTACAGATGTTCTTCCATTCTGTGGCTGTCTGCCTGCTCTGCTGCTGCTTTCCTTTTCTGCACAGGGGCCTTCAGCTGTCATGCAATCCCATCTGTTGACACTTGGGGTTAGTCCTGTGTTGTTGGTGTTCTGTTTAAACGGTCTTGCTTACTCCAGCATCTTGAAGGGTACTACCAGGGTTTTCTTCTGAAACTTTTAGTGTTTGGGGTTTTAATTTTTGATCCATTTTGAATTGATTTTTGTACAGAAAGAAAGACACAAATCTAATTTCATTCTTCTGTGGGTAGAATTCCAGTTTTACCAACACCATCTGTTGAATAAGTTGTCTTTTTAATCAATGTATGTGTTCGCTTCCTCTGTCAAACACGCTTTTGCTGTTTTACTTCTGTTTATCCACTGACCTTCCGGTCTGGTTTTTTTTTTTTTTTTTTTTTTTTGGTTTTTCGAGACAGGGTTTCTCTGTGTAGCTTTGCGCCTTTCCTGGAACTCACTTGGTAGTCCAGGCTGGCCTCGAACTCACAGAGATCCGCCTGGCTCTGCCTCCCGAGTGCTGGGATTAAAGGCGTGCGCCACCACCGCCCGGCCCCCGGTCTGTTTTTATGCCAATATCAGGCTCTCTATCACTGAAGCTCTACACTATCATCTGTAATACCCTCAGCATTGTTGTTACTTTGGGGATTGCTTTGGTTATCTATGGTATCTGTGGTTGCATATGTATTGTTTTTCTAAGCCTGTGACATGGGAATTTTGACAGTAAATTAGTTTAGGTACTATAAACATTTTCATAATATTAATTCTGCCCATGCAAGAATACAGAACATTTCTCCACCAACCAGAATCTTCTGTGATTTCCTTTTTCAATATTATCAAACTTTCCTTGTAGACATCTTTCATTTCCTTGGTTATTTTCCTAAATACTTCAGTGGGGGTTGTGGGTACTTGAATGGACTCGTTTTCCTAACTTCTTTCTCAGAGAGAGGACTGTTACTATAAAGGAAGGTTGCTGATTTGTTTAATATTGATTTTATATCCTGCAACTTTACTGTGTTTAGGTCCAAAAGTTTTCTAGTAGACTAAATAGGGTATTTTCAGTAAATAATTAAGTGAGATCACAAAATCTAAGGGAAAAAAAAAACTGTGTTCTCTCTAATATGCAGAATCTACCCAACAATATATGTAAACAAATGCATATGTGGGTACAGTATATAGCATGAAAAAAGAGGACAAGAAAGGCTAAATGTAAGGTGATGAGGAAGGACTAAATATGGGTAATGGGCATGAGCCTTCTTTCATAAAAGAAGGATATAAAGCTAATTGTTTTTCTAGTTCTAACTCTGTCATGAATTTTTTGATGTGGGTGGTTTTTAAGTACATAGAATGTATTTGATACTAAAAGTACAATTTATCATGAAGCTCCAATAGCTTCCACTCCAAATGTCTACTGTAGCTCTATTCTAACAGTGAGAACAGAATGTTAGCGGAGTCAGCCAATCACCCATCGGAAACTAGAGGTATAATTTACTATTATCACATTACATTTCTCCTATTAGTGCTTTAGTTATTAAACAAGGAAAATGAAAAAAATATATTAGTTAAAGTATGGTTCTGGGACTGGGGAGTTGGTTCATTTGGCAAAGTGCCTGCTGCATAAGCCTGGGGATCTTTGTTTGGGTCTCCAGGACCCATATAAAAGCTGGGTGTAGTGGCTGTGCGTCTGTAACTCTAGTGCTGGGAAGCAGTGAAGGCAGGCAGATTCTTGGAGCTTTTTTGGCCAGCCAGTCTAGTAACCTGTGAGCTCTAGTGCCAGTGAGAGACTCTATCTCAAAAACCAAGGTGAGAACATCTGAAGAAGATACCCAATATTATCAACCTCAGGTACGAGCACTTGTGTATACACACACACACACACACACACACACACACACACACACACACACACAAACCACCACCACCACCACCAACAACAACAACAACAACAACAACCACCACCTAATTTTTAAAAATGTTTCTTCTCTGTGCTATTTTCTTTGATACTGTTAGGAATTCGAGTATGAGGAAGTACTACGAATCTGTGTCTCATTAGCTCAAGGAAATGGAGCACAATTCTGAATGTTGAGGAAACCATGTGGTTTTGTGTCTGTGTTACAAGTGTTCTCTCATCAATCAGATAGGCAGTCCTCAGGCAAACCTGGCAGTGTGATGACCAGTGGAGGCTGCATTCAGTGTCTGCCCTGAGCTTTAGGAGTTGCCAGTTCCCCTGGAGGGTTCATCAGAGGTAAACAGATAAGAGGGGTATGTCAAATTCACAGCTCTTTGGTTTCCAAAAGGTGTTAAGTGTTGTGCTGGGAACATAGCATCGAATTGCCTCTGCCTCACCAAAAAGAGACTGTACTTCTTCACCTCCTTCCCTGCAGGAATAACTTTTCTCCCCCCTCCCCACCTCTTTTTAATTTAGTATTTTTTTAGTTTTACAAAATGTATTAGTTAAAAAAGTTGAAAATAAAACATCATACACTAAAATGAACCAGACCCAAAGTCTATCCAACTCAATGACAATACTCCAGCTTTTCACAACACCTTTTTTATATTCATTTATGTATTATGTATATAGTTATATATGCATGTATGCCTGCATGCCAGAAGAAGGCATCAGATTTCATCATAGATGGTTGTAAGCCATTAATGCCAGGAATTGAACTCTGAACCTCTGAGCCATCTCTCCAGCCCTTCACAGTACTCTTAAACTAAAAGTTTGAAGCAGGAAGGTTTAAAGTTCCTACAGCAACAAATGCAATCGATTACTATCCAGGATGCAATAGGAATAAATCCTGCCAGGCTGCTGGAAATGTTTTTCTAGAGCATGGCTCAAAGCTCTGAATTGTTCCAACTGTTCCAACTTGTTAGAAGTTATTAATATCTGCTAACTTGGATCATACAATTCATCATTTAGAATAAATACTAGTAACTGTTGTTGCAACAACACTGAAATTGGGCATTTAAGACAATATGAAAACACCAAGAGCCAATGAACAAGGACAGGTGATGCTCTGTGTTTTTTTGAGACATGGTTTCCCTATGTAACAGAGCCCTGGCTATCCTGGAACTCACTTCATAGACCAGGTTGGCCTTGAACTCAGAGATCCACCTGCCTCTGCCTCTCCCTCAACTGAAATAGAGTTGATATGTGACAAATAAATGACATTTTTTTTAAAATTAGAGGATGAGTCTGATAATTCTTTTCAAGAATATCTGCAAAATTAAAATTAGTAAAATTTACATATCTTCTCAGTTAAAATGTAAAAGGGTCATAGATGGCAGTTAGCTTGACAGTATCTGATTTGCAGACCCATAGTTTGATTTTAATTATATGTGACGAAATTAATAGACATTTCAATGAATAGTTAGCTATCTTAACGTCTTTTTATGTACAGTTAAAAAAATTTCCAAGCTTCCTATGTCTTATAAAATTTAGCTTCATACAAAATCAGTAATTGACTTTGTACAACTAACCACTTTGTGTATACTTTCCCTTATTCAGACACTTTTATTTTTATTGAAATATTTAAGTTTTTTAGAGATTCTCATACAGGAGTACTGTCTTTATATCATTTCTACTCTTCTCTCTTCCCCCTGTAACTCCTCCTGTGGCCCTCCCATCTCTCTCAAATTCATGATCTCTTCTTTAATTATTTACACACACACACACACACACACACACACACACACACACACACACACACACACATGTGCATATATATGTAAGTAGAGTCAAATAATTTTAACAATGGTCTTGCAAAATCAAGTACTTGTAATGGTGAAATTGGCATCAGTAGAAGCATCCTTTGCCTAATTGCTCATTTCTTTATACTTAATGTAAAAGGAGAGGTGGTGTAGCTGGTCAGCAAAGTCCCTGGCATGCATGATATCCTGAGTTTGATCCCATAAAAATTAAAAAGCTATAGCAATCAAGGCAGAGGTAAATAAAAAAGAGCAGGGAATGAAAAATATGGATGCACACATACATGGTCAATTCATTTTTGCTAAATGTAGAAAGGCAACTAAATGTAGAAAATGTAATCTTTTCAACAAAATGGTTGCTTAAAATAGTAAGACATCCATATGAATAAAATACTCTCTTATTTCTTTTATCATATACAAAATTTAACCCACATACAACTTCTAGAAAACACATATAAAAAACCTTTTACTTCAAGGTTTGCAAAGATTTTTGAGATTCAAAACCAAAAAACATGATTCATGAAAATAAAAATGCTGGCAGAAAACAGCCCCAGGTGGGGTGAGGGTAGGGGGACTATGTAAAACAATACTTGATGAATCTGTATCCAGAACATATACATACACACACACACACACACACACACACACACACACACACACACATATATATATAAAAACTCTATGTGCAAAAGACCAGTGTTAAATGAAATGGCAATCCATATAATGAAGAAAACATTCTCAAGTCATATTTGATAGGGGTAAATATTCAAAATATACAAAGAACTCCTACCACAACTAAAAGCAAATGACCTAACTAAAACATGGAGGATGAATTTTAACAGGTGACAATTTTTTATTCATTCATTCATTTATTTGTTTGTTTGTTTGTTTTTTTTTGAGACAGGATTTCTTTGTGTAGCTTTAGAGCCTGTCCTGGATCTCTCTCTGTAGACCAGGCTGGCCTCAAACTCACAGAGATCCACCTGGCTCTGTGGATCTCTGTGAGTTTGAGTGCTGGAACTACCGCCCAGCAGGTGACAAATTTTTTGCTATGCATATGTGACAACTTTAAAAAAACAAACCTGAACACATTTGTGCCAGTTATCTGTCAACTTGACATAAGTTCCTCTGGGAAGAGGAACCACAGCTGAAAAAATGCCTCCACCAGATTGGCCTGTAGGCAAGTCTGTGGGACATTCTCTTGATTACTGATCACTTGTGGGAGGGCCCAGCCCTGAGGAGGTCTGACCTGGATTGTATAAAAAAACAAGTTGAGCTGGGTGGTGGTGGCACACCTTTAATCCCAGCACTTGGGAGGCAGAGGCAGGTGAATCTCTGTGAGTTCAGGGCTAGCCTGGTCTACAAAGCAAGTTCCAGGACAGCCAGGACTGTTACACAGAGAAACCCTGTTTCAAAAAAAAAAAGCAAGTTGACCAAGCAAAGAGGAGCAAGCCAGCAAGCAGCACTTCTCCATAGTCTCTGTTTCAGTCCCTGGCTCTAGGTTCCTCCCTCCAATTCTGGCCCTGACTTCCCTCAGTGATGAACTGTGATCAGGACATGTATGCAAAAAAAAAAACTCTTTCCTCCACAAATTGTTTTTGGTCATGGTGTTTATCACAGAAATAGAAAGCACAGTAGAATGACACTTAATCAAAGGAAAAAAAAATATGGACAAGCACATCAAAGCGCATTCAATAGGTCGGGCAGTGTGGCTAGTGGTCACACAGTTTCCTACTATACAGGCACTGGGCTCAACCCCCAGGATCACTGGAGGACTTAAGAGGGCAATGGAGAATGCAGGATTAGTTATCCATCACTGTGGGAAAGTCTCTGACAAGAATCAGGTCAATAGAAGGAGGAGTGGATTTATTCTGGTTCATGGTAGAAGAATACGGTCCAGCATGGTAGGGATGGTAGAATACAGATGGCATGGTGGTAGGAGTGTGAGGCAGCTGGTCAGTCTGTTCAGTCTGAAAGTGGAGAGACCATGTACTCCACAAGTCCCAGGACCCCAAGAATGGTACTACCCATACTCAGCATGGGTCTTCCCTCCTCAGAGAAATCTGTTTGGAAACATCTCCACAGACATGCCTCAGTTTGTCTCCTAATGATTCCAACCCCACTCAACTTGGCAATGAAGACTGATCATTACAAGGTGCTCGGCATTAACCAGAGAAATACAAACTAAAAAAGCTACAATGAGAGACTACTAGACATCTATTCAAATGGCTAAACTCAATGGTTAAAACTGACACTATCAAGAGCTGATGAGATAACTGAGTGACACTCATCCATTGCTGGTGAGAAGGCATATCCAGGCTGGTAATTTCCTATAAAATTAAACAGCTAGCATAAAACCCACTGCCATTCCATTTCTAACTATTTACAAAGTTTATTTATGAAGTTATGGTCCATCAAAAGTCTGTATCCTAAAGCAGATTTATTCATAATCAACAAAAACTACAAACAACCTAAATGTACCATCAACTATAGGATGAGTAAACTATTATACATTCATACAATAGGGTGGAATTTAGTAATAAGCAGGAACTAGATACCAACACAACAAGATTATGGAAAAGTTCCAAATGCATTAATCTCAGCATATGAAGTCAGTCTCAAAAGGCTACTTATTACATAAATCCACTTATATGACATCCCAGAAAAGGTCAAAGTTTAAGACGACAGATTATTGGTTCAAGGTCAAACGTGAAGAGACAGAGTTGATTACAAAGGGCCTAAAGGAAAGTTTTAAGGTAATGGAGTCACTCTGCATTTTTACTGTGATACTGATTATGTGACTGTCAAAACTCAGAAACGTATACTACATGAGCATATATTTACCCTTATGTAAATTACATCAACAAAAATGATAAAGGTATTAAGAAAAATAAATGTAATACTTAA
The DNA here is from genome assembly GCF_949786415.1 of Peromyscus eremicus. Lineage (NCBI taxonomy): Eukaryota > Metazoa > Chordata > Mammalia > Rodentia > Cricetidae > Peromyscus > Peromyscus eremicus. The sequence goes on along the minus strand of NC_081416.1, from coordinate 132,750,545 downwards.
AATGCTACTAAGCCATTATATCCCAGCCAAATGAAAGACATGAAGTATAAAATTATTTTATGTATCATACATCTGATTTAAACATGCTACCTATTAAGCACAATTCAAACAGGAAGCTACATTTCAGCTTTACGAATTAAAAGTTAAGATACATATTATTAAAATGATTTCATTTGGTGAGAAAAAAGTTAAGATACATATTATTAAAATGATTTCTTCATTTAGTGAGACAGAAAAAGGTCAACCATATCTGCCCAAAACTGAATAATTAACTGACTCTTTATCACCATGTGCAGATTCAAACACTCATGAGTTAGATAATCAGTGGTAGTGTCCAAGAACATGATTTCTCCACCCCCACTTGTCAACTTCTCAGAAATAATCAGTGTAAGGCATATGACATATATTTAAACATTTTCTAAGGAGGAAAACCATCAGTAGAGTGAGCTTTATTCAAAGAAAAAAGGGGTGAATTTTGAGAGATGTCTGAACAGATAAAGCATGCACTGGTGCCATTAGCCCTATCTTATTTTATTTCATTTTTATTTTTTGAGACAAGGTTTCTCTATGTAGCCCTAGCCATCCTGGAACTTGCTATACAGAACAGGCTAGCCTTGAACTCAGAGAGATCTACCTACCTCTGCTTCTCATGTGCTGAGATTAAAGGTGTGTGACACCACGCCCAGCTAATTTTTAAGTTTGTTTTGTTTGGGGTGTGTGTGTGTGTGTGTGTGTGTGTGTGTGTGTGTGTGTGTGTGCGTGTGTGTACCTGCAGAGGCCAGAGGAGGGTATTGGATCCTTTGGTGTGTGTGTGTGTGTGTGTGTACCTGCAGAGGCCAGAGGAGGGTATTGGATCCTTTGGGGTGTGTGTGTGTGTGTGTGTGTGTGTGTGTGTGTACCTGCAGAGGCCAGAGGAGGGTATTGGATCCTTTGGAGATGGAGTTACAGACAGCTGTGACCAATCCAACATGGGTACCAGGAATTAAACTTGAATTCTTTTGAAAAGCAGGCACAGCCGGGCGGTGGTGGTGGTGGTGGTGGTGGTGGTGGTGGTGGTGGTGGTGGTGGTGGTGGTGCACGCCTTTAATCCCAGCACTCAGGAAGCAGAGGCAGGCGGATCTCTGTGAGTTCGAGGCCAGCCTGGGCTACTAAGTGAGTTCCAGGAAAGGCACAAAGATACACAGAGAAACCCTGTCTCAGAGAAAGGAAAAAAAAAAAAAAAACCGAAAAGAAGGCACTAGCTCCTTTGGAGCCATGTCTCCAACTCCTAGCCTCATTTTAAACAGGTAAACACAAGGTTTTACAAGACAGATTGGGTCACTTCTTCAAAACAGAATTAAAACCCACACCAGCCTGGTTTCAAAGCTCTTATTTCCACTGTGTTTACCAATAATCTTTTCCTGATCATCTGCAATTGTTTAGGTTGTACATGCTTCAAATGAACACTTATCTTTCACGACTACTCTCTCTCTCTCTCTCTCTCTCTCTCTCTCTCTCTCTCTCTCTCACACACACACACACACACACACACACACACACACACACACACACCCCTTCCAAGTAGCTAAGGATGGCCTTTGGCCTTCAGCTTCTGGTCCTCCTGCCTCTATCTCCTGAGTGCCAGGATTTCAGATGGGGATGGAATTCAGGGCTTCAGGAGGGCTAAATCTAAGCACACTATCACCTGAGCTACATACTAAGCCTTCTTTCAAGATTTTATTAGGAACATAACTTGCTTAAAATTAAACCCCAAGCCTATAAACATGTATATACAATCAGTTTATAATTAATTATATATTAATATATAATCTTTTATCTTTTCATTCAAAATTCTAAGCAACAAATCACTTAAATTCAGAGATTAAAAATAGCAAATACACAAGAAATAACCAAAAGGATATGTGAAAAAGTAATCATGCTCACTTCTGACCTTAATGAAGAATTTATTACAAATCTAATTTTAAACAAAAGACTATAGAAAAAAATTCCCCTTTCTTTTGGCTTCCTGACATCTGGCTTTCCTCTATTGTTTTCAAAGCTGCCAGTGTCCTGAATTATAACACAGATTATTTACTGCAGCAGAAACTCACCCTGTGAAGCGTCACTGTGTGCTGTTCCCATATAGCTGTTTCCTCCATTGCTGTGCTCTGATAAAGGAAAAGAAAACAAAGCATTTACCTTACTAAAAGAAGTAAGTTTTTAATAAAGCAAAGGGAAGCATTCTGGAAACAACTTAGCATAATAAAATACCAAAACTCACACTATTAATATTAAAAATATTCTGGAAAACACTTAGTAACTATGAAGGATTGTTTATTTTGTTTTAAGAGATAGGAAACCAGACCCAGGAACTTCCTTTGTTTTTAACTTAATTTGGACAGATGCCGCTCTACATTTAACGCAAGCAGAAATCAAGTTCGAGCCAGCTAATTCAGCAACTTTATGCTTACCATCAGACAGGCTAGAATAAAAGATACAACACTTTTAAAATATCTAAGTGAACATTTAAGAGTGTTCTTCATGGTGTGAAAAGCAAGAAAAAGCAAAATACCTCTGACCTCGGTATTTATAAATACGTGTTCCAGGAACCAGATGAAGAACATCTGATAGATTGTTTTAAAGTCACAAGCAACACTGCTCCATCCAGTTTCAGTTCTCTGTCAGACTCACTTCCTCTAACTTCATTCCCAGTCATACAGAAAAAGGCTTTTACGTTACACCTATCACAAACATGCATCTACAAAACATTAAAACACAAATCTCAAGTCCCTCATCCCCCCAGAACCATAAAAATCAATCCAAGTTTCAGTGTAGATCCTAGCCAGACCACAGGGTAGCTGAGTTTTTATCTCTCACCATTAATCTCTCACGGAGAAAAGAAATGATCTAAAAGATGAACACTAAAAATTTAAAAGCAAATTTCTTTTGAATTGGGCTAATTGCTCTTGATGGCTTACAGTAATAGTTTCTTTTACTTTTTAAATAAACTAGGGTGCCTAATATGTATTTATTTCTAAAATAGATTTTTCAGAGTTATCAAAATGTAGGGTGAAAGGGGACAGTGCTATGCATGGCATTCTGGGAACATCCCTCATCAGCTATTACTATAAGTGCGTCTTTCACAAGTGAGATCTGTTTCTGTTACAAGGGTATCAGTAGCATCAGAAGACTTTGCGCATCAAGGTGCCAGGGAACCATTTCTCTTTTCCCACAGCAATTTTAATTGAAGATTAATGGCACCTTGGAAAATAGACCCCTATAAAGAAAACCTGCTTCCCTAAATTCAAAGCAACTAGATTGACTTTCCTCCCAAATGAATAAGGGAAGAAAGAGAAAGGATCTCTCTGTTCACTCCCAGAGATAAGAACTGCCAACCTCACCAGCTTTTGTTTCAATCTTCCAATCATGAGCAGCAAAACTTTCTTTTAATAAGACTCCCTTGGACAAAAAGCTGTTTTGTTTTAAACAAAAACTGACCAGATTTTTTTAAACACACATACACACACACCACCACCACCACTAACAACAACAAACCCTCCTCCATCAATGTGACTCAGTGACAGTGATAAGTAGATGCATTAACTCTCAGCAGCTCCACTAAAATACACATAATAAAGCGTCTGCAGTGACTGCCAGTCTGTGCAATCTCAGCTGACATTAACAATGAGAACTGCTTGCATAGCTCTAAACTGGTTTTTCCTGGATCCACTTGGTTAACTAGTAGCAGTGCTACGATGACTTTTTAATCCCTATCAGTCCAAACTGTAAGTGACCTGATAACAGGTACTTTCCTTGGTAACTATCTTATGAAAAGTGTGTGGTTCTCTGCATCGTTGTGATGATCACATAGTTTACATTGTTAGGCAAAGAAAAGCAAGTTACAAAATAGCTTGGGTATTGTCGAATCTAATTTTGTTTCAGTGTAAGTAGGGAGAAGGCTGAAAAGACATGAAAAATGTTCACATTGATCAGCTTGAAATAAAGGGACCATGGGTGGTTTCTATCAGGTGGTTTATCTTTTTGTTCTTTTTCCACTCATACTAAATTGGCAACATATTTCAAACTACATTCACATTCTATTGATACTTGAAGCCTCAAATATTTGCTTCAAGTTGGACTTGTTTTAAAGGTTTCATTTATTAAATTATGAAAATGATTATTAATGAGTGAGAACTGGATCCTTTAGGCTAGGGAGCACAGCCTCTGGGAGAACACCTAAGACATAACAGCCTCTGAAGAGAAACAGAAACCGAGCTGGGGAGGTCTGTTTTCACTGTAAGTCCTTCTGTACTGTTTTATAATGCTCATCTTATTACTTGTGCAAATAAATTTAAGTGCAAACTTCATTTTCATGCTGTAAACTTATTAATCTTTTTTAAAAAAAGAATCATTGTAAAACCTACACAAGGGCCTCTGTTAAACACACCAGTCCCATTCTAAAGTGTTTAGGCTTGTAGGAAACTAAAGAACAGGGGATAATCCGCTAAGCATGATGCTGCTTCTAGTATTCTCTATTAACTATGCAAGATACACAGAAAATGAGCTAGCCCAAAAATAAGAGCAGCACCCAAATCTGTTATAAATTTGAAGTGAGATTTTAGTTTTCCTCACCTATAAGATCAGAAAATTAGACTGAATTATTTCAAGGAAAAAGGTCTTCCCAGTTCCAAAAGTCTATTTATTAAAAAAAGTATACTAAAGGATAGGTTACAAATTCAATAATTAGTATCAAAAGTGACTGCAACTCATGGTTGCTGTATTAGTTTTGCATACACTTCTAAGCTGATATCAACTGCCTAGAATCATCATTTCTAAAGAAGCAAAAAAAGCTTTATTTCAAATCTGCCAAGAGTTTGTTTGGTTTCTTTGTTCTAAGCTCCAGCTGGCAAATACACTACTCAGATCACCAAATCTGAAGGGCTTCCTGCCAACTCTAGATCCTAATTCTAGGCAGTTTCATCACCCTTTAGGCCAACTACAAATCAAGTGGGAGACAGACAGGAGAGCGAACTGACAAGAAAGCTCATTTTCCTATGACTGAATAGTACTATCTGTGAAAGAGGTTGAGGGATGAATAGAGAAACAGCAAATCTCCAGACACATCACACGTGTTGTGACGTAATGTTGAACACTCAATGGAAAAACACTACTAAGTTTTAAATAATTAGACAATTATCTAAATCAGAGTTCATTCAAAAGACTGTAAGTGGAAGGCAGATTGAAGGCAGAAAGATCAGTTAGAGGAGAATTAACCTGAGAAGAAGGGGTGGGGAGCAGCTCTGAAAGGGCAGGCACTAATTACAAATGCAATCTCAGACATGCTTAATTTCAAGTACCAGGAACCATCAGAGCAGAGATACAGGAATTGGGCAAGTAAGTAGGTATACATGTTTGAAAGATCAAGTCTGACATCTAGGGGGCCAGAGAGATGGCTCAGAGGTTGAGAGCCCTGACTGCTCTTCCAGAGGTCCTGAGTTCAATTCCTAGCAGCCACATGGTGGCTCACAACCTTCTATAATGAGATCTGGTACCCACTTTTGGCATGCAGGCATACATGGAGGCAGAACACTGTATACACAATAAATAAATAAATCTTAAAAAAAAAGACTGAGATCTGGAGTAGACAAAGATCTAAGGGCAATCTACAAAGACTGCAGCACTGAAACCAGTATCTAGTTACAAAGGCCTAAGATGACCCCATGGACCACAACTATTTTAGGGGAAGGAAGGAAGGAAGGAAGGAAGGAAGGAAGGAAGGAAGGAAGGAAGGAAGGAAGGAAGGAAGGAAGGATCAAGAGAACCAAACAAGTTGCTGGTGAAAATACATGAAAACCAATAGAGTTAATACAAAACATTATTTACTGTCCAGAGAACACACCAAAATACAAGAACTGAAGATCTCTCAATCTGATAGCAATATACTTTGTTATCTAACATCACAAAAGAAGAAAATCTCCTCCAGGCGGTGGTGGTGCACGCCTTTAATCCCAGCACTTGGGAGGCAGAGGCAGGCGGATCTCTGTGAGTTTGGAGGCCAGCCTGGGCTACCAAGTGAGTTCCAGGAGAGCCAGGGCTGTTTCACAGAGAAACCCTGTCAGGGTAGGTGGTGGTGGTACCACACACAAGAGTTAAAGCAACCTAAACTGTTTTTGCATGGCTCCCAGCCCTCCATTAGGAAAATCAAGTCCTGCTCTTTCTGGGCTCCTTCTGGAAGCAACTCTTCGACCTGAATTGTTCCCACTTTCCCTGGAGCTCTAAAGTTTATTTTTATTTTGTTTTGTGTTTTACTTTTTTTTGTTGTTAGCTTTTTATTCTACCTAAAGTAGAAAACAAGACTACTTCTTGGCATAAGACTGAGTCAGGAACTAAGCAGTATAGGGATGGATCCTGACCCTCTGTGAATTTTCAAATGCACGTTACACTCTACCCACTGCTCTATAGGTGAAGTACACAGATAGGAGACAGGACACGTGTTAGAAGACAGCAGACAGCACAGAGTGGTAATGATCTGGGGTACTGTTCAAATTCTCCAAACAGAGATGCCAAGAGGGAGTGAAAAAAAAACCAATCTCAAGCTCAATGAAGTGAGGTCCTGAAGAGACTCCAGGAGCACTCAGACTCAACAAAATTCACAAATACAAGAAAAAAGCAACTCATTAAATGTAAGAATTCAATAAGTTATTAAATTAATAAATAAATTAAAACAAGCACAGGGGAACTAAAGGATCAAGTTTCAATAGAAATGAAGTGTCAGAAATGTGTCAGAAATGTGTGAACACACTGACAGACAGACAGCGGCAGGAAAACCAACATCTCTACAAATACAGTCTTTCAGAAGTTAATACAGAAAGTCATCTTGAAAAAAGAAAATGGTGCCAATTTTGTAAAAAAGAAAGCATATTTATATATTCACAGGGAAAAGGTTCGCTTTATAATCATATATTTAAATTTCTGTACTTGCCAAAGTGAACAAACACGTATAAATCTTACAACCCACAAAACAACATGAGTTTTGAATTAAGCAGACAAAAGTAGTGTACCAGTTAGAAGTCAGGATAGAGTTACCCTTGTACACAGGCACAGAAGTTGGAAAAAAAACTGAGATATTAGTAAGATTCCTTCTTGCTCCAGAAGCTAGGCAAAGAGGTATATCCAATTTGAAAATTAACTTATATACACCATGATCTTTTTCCTTTAATGTACTGTTACAAATACTTCAAAATAAAGTAACTTGACGATAAAAGTTGTAATGGGATTGATAAAAGTAAATCAAATATAATTTGTCCATTTGTCTATCTTTTTAAAAAAGAAAAACATTGGAACAATACATACAGTACTTTGAAAAACTGGTACATTTTTTCTGGTACTAGTACTGGCAAGGGACTGTTTATTTTGTCTTTCTTATACAAACAGTACCCCTGGGTAACCAAACAGTACATGAAAGGAAGTTTTCCTTAGCTATTCCAGCTAATAAATCACAAAAGAATAAAATTTAAACACCATCATCTGGCGACACCTAGTGTATTAAGAAATCTAGGCAAATGCTTTGTTCAAGCTCATGGGAGGCCTGCCCCTTTCTGAATGGAGACAGAGGAAGAGTGGACGGGAAAGCGGGTAGAAGGGTGGGGGTGGGGGAGACATGGGAGGAGGGAGGGGAAATTGTAGTTGGTATGTAAAATAAATGAAAAAATGTTAATTAAATAAAAAAATCTAAGCAAGCACTTAGCATTTATAAAGCCAGGTGTAGTGACCTATGCCTGTGATCTTAGCACTCAAGGGAAGGATGAGGAGCACGAGTTCAAGACAGCTACAGGCACATCACACCAGAGTTTAAGACCAGCCTGGGCCACGAGAGACTGTGTGGAAGGGGGAGAAGAGAAGAGTGGAAGGAAAGATCTTATAAAAGCAAACCAAAAAATGTTATGTGATAATGGCTTCATTAATTGCTATCTGTACTGAAATGAGAATACATGGGAGATTTCATCATAGTTTCCATTTGAAATGTTTGTCACTTAAAAAAAGAAACTTGAAGGAACTAGAAATCATTTTCTGAGAAGACCCAAACCAAGAGTGCCCCTACCATGACCCTTTGACCAGTTCCTTCAGCAGCTGCCTTCTTCTCCAGAAAAGAAAAAGTACAGGGAATCTTAGAGATAAGCAAGAATCTTACAGGAGCATTTTAAAAGATCATCTAACACAACAAGGAAGGATGCAAGTGTAAAAAAAGTTAACTATTAAACTGCCGGCAGGCAATTGGTATGAGTTCTAAGTGGTAGAAAGATAACATAGGGATCTTGACACTCCTGAGTTCTGACCTAGTTTCTGGGCTCAGGACAAAGCTCTTGAGGAAAAAAGAAACCAATGCTAGACGGGTGAGGGATGGATGTGGGAAACACTCCAGAAAAGGAAGCAGTCCAATCAAAAGCCCAATTCCTAGCAAAATATCTGAATTTATTATATGCTGTGATACTGTATTAAGCTCTGCAAATAACCAGGTACAATCAAATCTGACCAGGCTTCTCCCAGAGCTTATATTCTAATGGGAGACACATATGACCCAAACACTTCCTGACTTAATATATAATCACAGGCTTAAATAAGCACTACCAAGAAAGAAAACCAGTGTCCTAAGAGGAACAGAGAAACCTGGCAGGAAGTGCATGGGAGAACTGAAGAGGGCTGGAAGAGATGCCTCAGATGTTAAGTAAGCATGCTTACAGCTCTTTCAAAGGACCAGAGTTAGGATCCAAATAGCCATCTCAAGGAGCTCACGACCACCTGGAACTCCAGCTCCAGGGGGATCTGACACCTTCTGGTCTCTGTGAGAACCCCCCCCACACACACACACACAGAGGCATGGACAGTTTAATAAATGAGAAGTGGAAAGCAAAGTCTGTCAACAGAGGGCAAAGAGAAAGAGAAAGATGAGGTCATTCAAGTGGACTACAGCCCAACAACCCAGTAACAGTTTACTGACCACGTTACCGATCTCGATCTTTTACTACCTAAAGCCAGAGAACATAGAAACTAGAATGAGTGAATGTTCGGGTGCACTTTAGAAGACGTAGTAGAGAAACTAACCATAACACTTAGATTTTGAAAAGATTACTTTTACAGCTCAGAACAGCACGGACTAGAAGACACAAAGACTTAGGAGCCAGAGGATGAGGAGGCGTGCTGTGAAATGCTGTCTTCTGGACTCATAAACTCATGGCAGCTGTGGTATTTGCACAGAACCAAGTATGGGTAGGTGAGGGGCTCATGAGACTCTACCTTAGCTGAAGAGCTATTGGCTGCTGGAGGAGGGGAAGTTGTTTTTCTTGGGAGGTGTGGTCACTGGTAGGTTGCCTGTGCCTTCGCAAATACCCCCCAACCTATACATACAATCAGCACTAACTGGACTCAATGAATTACAAAGGGGGTAGGGGTGGGCTGAGGGTAGGGAGATTTGGGCTGACTATGATCAAGATACAGTGTGTGTGAGTGTGTGTGTGTGTGTGTGTGTGTGTGTGTAAAACTATTAAAGGACAAAAAACGATTCTTTATTTTGGAAAAACTAAATCTAAGATATTCTTCAGAAGGCTACTTTAGCACTCCAAAGAAAGTACGTGTGTATGTTACATATGTGAAGAGGGAAGGTAGTAAGTGGTAGAAAATACAGGTAGACTACAATGAAAAGATCAGATGTGCTCAACTGGTTAAAAAACTGAAAGACTTGATAATCAATCACTCACCACTAAGGTGACTATCCAAACTGAGTCATATACACTGGATTTCTAATGCACTTCAAAACCTCTATTGCCTAATTCATTAAACCAGGCTGTAGCTCTTAACGATAATGCAAGATAGTTTTCCTAAGTATCTCAAGAGCCCAAGCACCTCTTCTGAAACTAAAAAATAACTCACTGAATTGAATCTACTTATCTACAGAATGAATTTTGTAAATAAATAAGCTCAATCGTAATTCCTACATGGCTTTCTCCAATATTAAAATGGGCTTCATTTACAATGTTTTAAAAAGATGTGTCAATCATGGTAACTTATGTGCTAGGTTCTCAGTGGAACTATACAACTATCTGAGCTGGGTACTGTTTGCCTTTCCTACTCCTGCATGCTTTTAAATAGGTGAGACAGTAGCAAATGGCAGATAGATCCCCAAAATTCAAAACCTAGACCCTAAACTCAGTAAGTGAAAGAAACTTAAGCTTATTCAATGACTGACTCTCTCTCTCTCTCTCTCTCTCTCTCTCTCTCTCTCTCTCTCTCTCATATATATATTTATTTATTTATTTATTTTAGTTTTTCGGGACAGAGGTTTCTCTGTGTAGCTTTGTGCCTTTTCTGGAACTCACTCAGTAGACCAGGCTGGCCTGGAACTCACAGAGATCCACCTGGCTCTGCCTCTTGAGTGCTGAGATTAAAGGTGTGCACCACCACCACCGCCCGGCTGACCATATTTTTTAAGAACTTATCATACTGGACTTCTTGCTGTATAAAATCTGGCCTGCTGATAGGTACATAGTGTTTACATGGTTTTCCACTTTATAATTAATTTATGGACATTTGCCTAATGCATTTTTATACATTAATGCTATGTTTCACAATAAGAAGATTAAAAAATTACCTGGGCTGGCTAGCTTTAAGTCAAAGCATTTATGTCAAAATCCAGATTTATAACCTGTTTTGAAAAACTGGAAGATCTGGCTTGTCTGACCCCAGGAAAGGGACCAGCTGGAGCTTCAGTAGCTGCTTCCTTCACTGCAGCTTGTTCCCAACAAATACAGTAGTAGGATGCTTCCAGCTTCCATGACTCATCCTACTTGTCCAGTCTAAGACTCACCTAACACATACGAATGTTCGTCTGATGCTCATTGAGAACACAGGAGCATTTAAATGTACACGTTTGAGTTATAATCAGATGTGTGACTAACTATAGCAAATGAATTAGCCTTGGATTCTTCACCTGTAAAAGGATCCTTCACCTGTAAAAGAGATTAATAGTACCTAATAGGACTCTAAACATCAAATAAGCATATCTATGAAACACTAAGTTCAGTATATGTGAGTCAGCACTCAACATAAATGCAGAATCTATTTTCAATGCCCACTCATTTCCAATTTTACAGGCAATATAGTGTCAGTACAGTACATTTTTGTTTGATTAAATAGTCCAGTACAAATAAAAAAATTACTAAGTCTTCTAAAGTCCTTTTCTATGATACTACTGAAAAAGATTTACATTTTGAAAGCCAGATCTGTTTTAGATGTTTTTGTCTAAAATACATCTACCTCTTGATTGGAGATTTCAATAGTCTTACCAGAATCAAGTAAGGGGATGCCCACTATAGATTTAAGATTTAATCATATAATATTCTCAAAATTAAAACCAACCAAAAACGGCTCTCATACAACTGTTAGAACTCATAGCTGGAAATTTTGTTCAGATAATTCATTTTGCACAATATTCAACCAGTACAAAACCACAACTTAACCTACGTTTTCCCCCCAAAGTCAATAAGGCAAGAAGTCTTTCTACAATAAAAGTCTACGAAGGACAGGCTAACTACAGTGGATAGTCTTGTAATCCCTGCACTCAGGAGGTGGAGGCAGAACTGAGTTCAAAATCAGTCTTGGCCATATAACACGTCTGAGGTCAGCCTAGATGGATCAAGTTGTCCAAGATAGTCTGGAACTCCTTATATAGATGAGGATGACCTTGAGCTACTGACCCTCAGGCCTCCACCTTCCCAGAGATGGGATTACAGGCATGCATTACCACACCCACTTTATGCAGTACTAGCGATTGAACACTGGGCTTTGTGCATGCTAGACAAGCAAGCACTCTGCCAACTGAGAGATGCACCCAGCCCCAAATTCTTTGGTTTTTACACAATGAATTACAAGTTTTAAAACTGATCATTACATTATAGAGCAGCTGAATACTATAAACTTCTGTGTTTTTGTTTTTCAAGACAGTGTTTCTCTGTGTAGTCCTGTCTGTCCTGGTATAGAACAGGCTGGCCAGCCTCTGCCTCAGAGATCAGCCTCGGAGGTCCCATGCCTTTGCCTCCCAAGTACTAGGTTTAAAGGCATGTGCCTCCACCACCCAGTTACACTAGAAACTTCTAAAGAGCACAGAACTAAACCAAAATGTACTCAGTGTTAACAAAAACAATTAGTCATTCTTGGTATCCTTCTAAGTTCCAGATTTAAGAGATTTAATTAGCCAGCAGTGGTGGTGCACACCATTAATCCCAGCACTCAAAGACAGAGGCAGGCAGATCTCTTGAGTTCAAGGCCAGCCTGGTTACAGAGCAAGTTCCAGGACATCCAGGGCTACACAGAGAAACCATGTCTCAAAAACAAAAAACAAGCAACAACAAAAAGATGTAATTGTGGGGCTGGAGAGATGGCTCAACTGTTAAGAGCACTGCTGCTCTTCCAGAGGACCTGCGTGGCTGCTCACAACTGTCTGTAACTCCAGTTCCAGAGAATCCAACACCCTCCAACAGACATACATGTAGGCAAAACATCAATGCACTTAAATAAATAAACTATTTAGAGAAAAGATTTAACTATAAATATAACACATATTCAGTCATCTGAAATTGTTTAAAAAGCTGATGTGGTAGTTCACACCAGTAACACCAGTACTTGGCAGTGGGGAGGGGAGACACTGAATTCAGGGCTAACCTCAGCTACATAATCAGTCTGAGATCAATCTCAGTTTTATGAAAACTCACCTCAAAACAATAACAAAAACGTTCTTTTAAACACTAGCACCAATATCAAAACAGTGAAAACTCCTAAAAGAAGAAAAATGAGTTTTTTATTTTATTTTATTTTCTGAGACAGGGTCTCTCTGTGTAGCTCTCTCTTTGGCTGTCCTGAACTCACTCTGTAGACCAGGCTGGCCTCCAACTCACAAAGATCTGACTGCCTCTGCCTCCTGAGTGCTGAGATTAAAGATGTGCACCACCACCACCACCTGGCTGAAAATGGAAATCTTTATCTTCGGAATGTACTCTTTTAAAAAAATAAAACTTAAAAGATTTCAGCAGACTGAAACAAACTTACTTGAAACTTTGGTTCCTCGTTACTACCCACAGAACATATCCTTTGTGTGCATGGTAAACTCAAGTGAGTTCATGTGTCAGCCAATCGACTTCCTCGTATTCTGCCAGCACACAAACATCTTGTTCCGACACATAACTAAAATGCACCTGAGACAAAATCTAACAACATGCTATCTTTCAAAGATTTAGTACGACAAGTGCAACAGCTCAGGGCCTATTTATACCACCAACGGGGTATTTTAAGGTCCAAAGTTTGGCACCACTGGCTTTACAGTGAACTGTACAGCTAATCATTCAGAATTCAATCATTTTATCCATTTTTGGGTTATAAAATGAAATTTCTGACTCACACCCTTCATACCTACCCAAGCTTCTCAGTCATTATTAAGAATTTATCTGCGTAAGAAGAAATGGAATAGTTGGCCCATAAAGGAGCAACCTGAAGCCACTCTTCTCTGTACTAAATAAATTAAGCAGCACTCTAGGTCAAAGATAGCCAAAGGTCTAGTTTTATTGTTGGCTTACAAAGGAAACGCTACTCAGAAACAGAGGAAGAGTAAGTCTGAAACTTGGTCAGCTCTCCTAATGGCTATCTCTTTCCACCAGATGAAATGTTGTCAAACTTACAAGATGTTTGGTTTTTTGTTGTTGGTGGTGGTTTTTGGTTTTGTTTTTTTGTTTTTGATATTGCCTATCAAAGTTCGAAGTCAAAGACAAATTCCCGTCAAATATTTCAGGAGTATCTTTCTAAACAGAAACCCTCTTTTAATTTTAATTGACACTTGATAAAGCTCTGCTAACAACGGTTAGTTAGCAGTGCTGCCCCGCTCTCCCTCACCCCCAGCTTGTCATCCATTACGAGGTGGCTCTGTGGGGACTTGGAGTGAGTGTGAATGAAGGCTTTGCAGGCCTGGAATCTTCTGCAGCTACACAGGAGGACAGATGTCACAGGAATTTAAAGCTGGACTCCTGTCTCTCAGCAGACTGAATTACTAACACATGAGAGCTAGATCAAGAAACAAAATTAGCCGGGCGGTGGTGGCGCACGCCTTTAATCCCAGCACTCGGGAGGCAGAGCCAGGCGGATCTCTGTGAGTTCGAGGCCAGCCTGGGCTACCAAGTGAGTCCCAGGAAAGGTGCAAAGCTACACAGAGAAACCCTGTCTCGAAAAACAAAAACAAAAACAAAAACAAAAAAAAACAAAAAAAAAAGAAACAAAATTATATCTCCTAAATTTTTATCAAAACTATTATTTTGAGACACCCCCCCAAAAAAGATTTTAAAAAATTAGGTTTTTTTAAAAAAAGATATTTCCATAACAGCACAGTGATCTTATTTATCCTGATTTACTCTTAACAACTACACTGAACTTACATTAGGTCTCTAAATAGAAAAGGATTAGAGAACAGGTAAGTCAGAGGTAGAATCCCAATTCTAGGATTAAAAAAAACACACACACAAAACAAAACAAGCGAAGCTACTGTAATTTTCCCCTCAAAGCAAACAAGAAATACTATAAATAGCCATCACAGCCCTAAAAGTCGCAGATTGGTTCATGATCCTTAACTACTGGTGAGTGAGGCTGACATTAACACCGCAGCAGGCAAGAGGGAGCATTAAGTCTTCCTCAAATCTGAAATAACAGTTCACTGTACAAGCTCCTACCATGAGGACATCCACTGGGGAAAAGAGCACTGTATCAGTACGTTATGAAGCTACACAATGCAGTGAGGACTACCAGCCAATTTACATGAATTAAAGCTTTAATGAATGGCATCTAAAATGCTGAACACAGCTACACACTTAAAAGCCTGTGTCTAAAATACTACATTCTGGTGAAAACTACTGTACAAAGTGAGCAAAGGGGAGTGGGGGGTATCACTATAACGAAGATCACAAATGGTGGCAGACTCAATAAAGCGAAAATCTTAAGCTTCAAGTGAGTTTTTACTTTACTCTTGAAGTATATGAAGCAAATACTCACTGATCAGTTAAGTACCAAATTAAAACTTGTTTAACAGTTCCTCAGCAAACAATCCCTGTCCATAAAGACTGATGTAACAAGTTTTGCACATTACCTTAGATATTTTGTGCAGTTCAGTTTCAAAAATGTTCAGCTATTGAAAAAACTCACTGTGCCTCACTTGGTATAGATTCCTGAGAATTCTCACAATAAACAGAGTAATGGTTTAAAAAAGAAAACTGTAAATCATTACTATACCCATCTACATTATTTCAGATATAGCCACTAGGAAAAACAAAACTGTTTCTCAGATACAAACATTTCATTACACAGCAAAACACTAAGATAGCCAAGGAGGGCACAATAACGTTTACTGTTTCTTCCAAAGTGATACAACTTGAAATTCCAGAAGCCATTCAACTCCCTTCAGCCACTTTCTGTGGGTCAGCCAATGAAAATGTTCCTAGTAATTACTAATACTATTTTCTTCCTTAATTAAGCATTATTTGGTAAGGCAGAGAATCATCCCCAAATTTCCGTTTTCAACTTTCAAACACTGTTATCAAGTACAGTAGTAAGCAAAAACTCACTGCAAATTCAGATGCCCATCATACACACAGAAAACGGCTTTTCCCTTTACTTGCTGAATATCATGCAGAGAGAACCCCTTTTCAAACACTCATGGATGCACTGCGCGCGTGCGCGTACACTTGTGCTTGTGTCTCCCTACACTTTTTCCCTAGTGTTCTGTCACTTATTTTTCTCAAACACTTCAAATGTCATGAGGGGCAGGGAAGAAAGGATGGCTTAGTGGATAAAGGTGCTTGCATCTCAGATGCAAGACTGACCAACGCCACAAAACTGTCATCCACTGGGTCACCACAGCATGTGTGTGCTCTCATCAGAAACCCACAATAAATAGCAACAACAAAAAGATTCATCTGGATTTTGTTGTTGTTGCATATGCGGCAGGAAAGAAACATTTTTAAAAGAAGGTATCAATCCGTCTTTGTAGTTTTATTTATTGAATAATGGATTCTTTCCCAATAATCTATATTTAGTTTGACATATATATTCATGGTTTTCCCTTTTGCTGGGCTAACGGTGACTAGGCAAACTGTTTCCACTTCACAGCATTACTGTGAGAATTAAAAGAATTACCCATACAGAACTAACAGCACATATAAAAAGTCGATCGCAATCACTAACAGCTGTGTGGCTCCAGTCTATTCCTGAACCAATAACCTTCTTTAAACTACTCTGAATTTGGGGTCGGGGATTTAGCTCAGTGGTAGAGCGCTTGCCTAGCAAGTGCATAGGCCCTGGGTTCGGTCCTCAGCTCCGGAAAAAAAAAAGAAAAAAAAAAAAAAAACTCTGAATTTATAATAAATTAGATTTTCTGAAAGGACTTTCTCCCTCCATTCATTTATGTGGTAAGATAAACATCTTATCAAGCTATCATGTTTTCTATAACGTCACACTGGAATTATACTTGGAACAGCACTGCACTCAATTTGGGGACCACAGGTAAGTTCTTTGACTCTCTTCACTCAGAGTTTTATGGCACTGTCTTGAATTTGATGTCCTCCACCTAAATTCGGGCAACAAACCATTATTTGTTGTATTTATTCTTAAGTATAGGCTTTGGAGGAAGATTTTAATGGTGTATATCAGAATTTTAAATGAACTCTTAGACATAAAAATTTCATTTTTTAAGAATTTGCCATATAGTAGTAAGTGTACAGATACAAAAATGTAAATACAATCATATAGTATACTCAGTGCAATAACAATATCCTGGAAGCAAGCCAAACATCTCCTCAAAAAGGCAATGAGGACCTGAGCAGCAAGAGGAAAACCACTGAACCATTACAAAAATACAGAATCAAAAGTATTGGCTCAGTCACAAGTTCTACAACTGCTGTGCTAAAAACAGAAGAGCAAGCGGCAAAATTAGTGTCTGCACAATTTTTTACCGGGTAGGAGAAAGAAAAGCACCCTATGTAAAGCACTGATGGAGCCGGACTCTTCAGCATTTTTGATTCCCTCAGAACAATAAATGTGACTTAGGGAAACAACTGGTTAGCACTGCATTTACCTGCTCATTTATGGTAGGTCTAGTTTTACTAAGACTTCAAAGTGCGCCCCAATACAGCATCCAAGAAAATAACCCTTCAATTCCCAGCTAATCATGCAAATATTTAACTAAAAAGGCTTTACCATGTTCCATAAAAATCTCAATATCATAATTTATGTGTAAAAACACACCTTTTAAATCACCTTGCCATAGCAAGCTATTGGAAACACTTCTCTTGTAATAACACTTTCCAAGTGTGTTGTCTTGAATAACAAGTACCAGGGCTCACACTTTGAAACAAAGTGACATTCTGTGTAATATGGCAACAAAGTCTTTCGTCCCAGGAAAGGAAGTCCCAGCAAAGGTAAATAACATGTTTTATAAGTAACAAATGTTGCAATGATTCTAGTTTTTGGACCCAGTCTTAACATTTAGATGGTTCATCAATGTATGTTCAAAAAAGATACAAACTAAATTATTCCTAAAGGAAGAATACTCCATTCCTTAAAATAATCTATTCAACTACTAACTGCTAACTACTGCCAGTCAAAAGACATGGTCCTGTTAAGAATGCAGACGCTTCCTTCATCTGCTCCCAAAGGTTATGATTAAGTATTTCAAATAAAAAAATACATAAAATCACCACTTGTTTTAAACTGTATTTTAAGTAATAAATTTTTAAGGGAGTTTTTTTTTCACTCATCACATTTTGTATTCCTGTCATTGTTTAAAAGAGCAAGCACTTTAAGATGTTTTAAAAGAATTAAAATGTACAAAAGAAGAGGAGTCTAACTCGTTTTTAAATTTTTTTAGGTTAATGTAGTACTTAATGATATAAGACATGTTGTGTCAAGAAACACACTTCAAAACACACAGGAAAAATGAATCGGGAAGTTGTTTTGTGCAGAATTCGCCGGGTATTTTTTGTTGTTGTTTGAATCCATCTTACTGTCCATGTGTAGGGACACTTTTGTGATACTTCTGAAAAGTTGAAATTCAAGTGTTAAGAACTTTCCTCCTTCTGTTGCCTCGCACAAATAATAAACCTCAAAATAAACCTTAGCTACTCTCGAGCTGAGTGAGTGTTTTGCTGTCTCAAAGCTTTATCGCTGCCATGGCGCATACCGCAGCGGGTGACATCAGAACGAAACTACAGGGTTTCGCCGGGTACCAACCACTCCTCCAGAGACAGCCCCGGCGACCCACCGGCCTGCCGCAGGTGACACCCCTGGGTCTCCGCGGACACGCTCTCGGGGACCTGAGAACCCTCACCCGGGGCGACTTTCCCAGGCGCGAGACCTGTTGCACGTCGCCTCCCAGCGCGAGCCGGAGCCAGGCACCGGCAGCCGTGCACCTGCCCCGGCGGCGGGCGCGCCCCCAGCCCGCCCTCCTCCCCTCCCTCCCCGCCCCGCCACCGTCGTCCCCGGCTGCCGCCCGCGGGGAGGGCGGGGCGAGGACCCCCCGCCGGTCCCCCCGGTCCCCCCCGGCGCCCCGCCCGCAGCCCCGCCGGCCGGGAGCCCTCTCACCTTAGCGGCCGCGGCCCTGGCGGACATCTTGTCTCTCTCGGCGCCGCGCGAGGCTCCTCGGACCCGAAACTCCGCGCCGCCGGCCCGCCCGCCCGCTCCTCACGCCACCGTCCGCATAAACATCTCCCGGGGACGAGCGGGGCAGGGGCGGGGGCGGCCGGAAAGGCCCGGCCCACGGGGAGGGGATTCAAGTAGGACAAAAGTCCGGGAAGCGTCCGCCCCGCCCGGGCTTCTCCGCGGGGCACACCCGGCCGCCGGCTCGGCCTCCGCCGCCCTCGGCCCGCTCGCCGCCCCGCAGCACCGGGACCCCCGGCTTGTCCCCTCCGCCCTCGGGCGTCTCCTCAGCAGCCTGCTCCCGCACCTAACTTCCCCGGAACGCGCGGCCGCCGAGAGACGTGCCGTCGGCGGGCAGAGCCGTCGCGGGCAACTCCGGCAGCCACGCAAAACCTGCCGGACAGGGCCACTGAGCATGCCCAGCCGGCGGGGGCGGGGCCTCGGCGGGGGGCGGGGCCAGGCCGGGTCCGACCCCCGCGCGGAAGGAAAAGCTCAGCTCTCCAAGTAACTTGCTAGGCGGTTTCCGCTGCCGCGCGAACCATCCTGTTTGGTTTTTTTTTTTTTTTATCAAAGATCCGGCAGAATTCGCCCCCGGGAACCACCAACCCTTGTGTGCCAAAGCTTTTCGACTCCCTACGGAGACTTGTCGACTCTCTCCTCAGCCAGCCTCCCCGCGATCAGTCCCACGCAGGAGTGTGGCAGGAAAGACGGGCCTGGCCAATACCTGACTGTGGTTTCCTTAACCTCGCAAGTAACAATGGTCACAACTGTCACCACGTGTCTGAGCATTGTTACCCTATTGAAGGGAGATGTGTTTTTGTTTAAAGTACATCAGAAGCGTTCTAGCAGGCTCAGAACTAGTCAACTGCCTTAAATAAACCAAGTTACAGATCTGGGCGCTGAGGGGAACAACCATCCAGTGATAATCCCGGCCACTTTCTCCTGTCTCCCTAGACATTTTGGGCTATCAAGATTGCTGAGATTCTTGGTCCCTGAAGAGATAGATCAGGCTGCCCGCTTTTCTAAACCAAGCCCTCCAGCTCAAGCTGAACAGAAAAGGACATAAGTACACGCGGAACTCACCATCCAGTTCAATGGGCCACTGTGCAAAACTTAGGCCAACTGCCTTGCTGAACAGGAAAAATGGGTAGAAAATAATTTCGAGCTTCATTAATTTACACTCTATACTGCAAAGTTCTTCACAAATATCAGAAATGTTTAGTAACATTAAATAATACCCTTAAAGTACCTAGTATAGTGCTACGATAGCCACGCAGGGTATGTGTGGAGTGGGGTGCGGCACAAGCAGGGTTTTAAACAATAGTTTTTAGAATTCAACTGCATGACAAAATCAAACTTGATTCTAAGAAGTATCCGTATGACACACAAACACCAACTAAGGTTTCAAAGCCACGCGTTTTACAACTCTAAGCTAGTTGAACTAGAAAAGAACATTGTGCAAACCAAACCCTATTTCTTGCCATGCATGAAAACAGTTAAAGTCGTTTTTTGTTTCAGTCATATCGCATGCGATTGTTTTAAAGACAAAGTGCCCTGTGTTCTCTTAAGAAGGGTAATTAAATTTTTCCTATGAGAAGACAGCATTATAAAAAACTTAGGTGTGCTGTATTTTAGAAAGTGGTTATTGAAGGTCTTTCACATCAGTGCATTAATATTTAATAAGATATGCATTCTGCAAATGTGCCTAGAGGCAGGTAGGGTGTTTTGTGCCATAATCTCCACCTTTTCTCATTGGTCAATCTTCTATCAAGTCTCCCAGTAAGTAAGTTAAATGTTAGATCTCTGCAACTTGTCTCAAATCCAATATTCCTGATCAATCTTATCTTTTTCATGGCTTTAAAAAATTAAATCAAGTAAAAACATTTCACTTTCATAGCACTTTGCTTTAAAAAGTATATCAATTAAAAATGTCCAGTTAACGTAACACTTTAAAAACTTCCAATGGTATTTTGAATAACTGGATTAAATTATCTTAACTGAACTGTATGATAAATTGGTAAGTTGAACAGATACTCTTAATATCTAAACCAAACTATATTTGTGTATCTTCCCTAAATAGCAAGGGAAATTCCCATCATTTATAGAAATGAAGATGCCATAATGACACCTATTCATTTGTATGCTAATTAAAAATTAAGAAATAAAATCATTTTAAAGAAAAACACTGTTGTCAGGAATCTAGCTCTGACCTCCAGCTTATCTGGGGGGAGGTGCTTCAATATGGAGTGGAGACCATATAGCATAATCTCAGAGACACACCCTTAACTTTAACAAGAGTTTATCCACTGACCGAAAAAGTTTTCAAATTATACTGTGACATGAATGATTACAGATAGATGTGGCTACATTTCCTCTGGGTCTAAATCAAAAGGGAGAAATGCAAATAAGTTAGAGAATCTCACTATGAGTTTCAAGAAAGTTCAACCAAGAATTTCCCTTTGTGTACAGATTTCTCTCTGATCTAATGCAAAGAAACAGGAAACTAGAAACCACAACACTCAGAAGCACAACTTCCTGTGGGATTTCTGGTGTCTGTGGTCAGAAAGAAAGAAGCACTAAGCATGCACAGTCTTTAGAAATCTTAGAATTACTTAGTAAAACAGCCTATGAACTATAGCTATGCTTACATTTTTACATATGTTTATTTTTGTTTCCACTGTAAAAATAAAACAAACAACAACAATCTCAAAAAAAAAAGGCTATTTTAATGTTGCTTTTGGTAAGAGCTGTGTGTTTACTCTTGCAAAGGAAAGAGGAAATGTTGGGCACCATAAGGCGATCTTGATAACACAACAGAAGGGAGTAAATATATTAAAAAAAAAAAAAAAAAACACTATTAACAGCTGGGTACCGTCACTGCATGTTTTGACCAGACCACATCACTAAAGAGTGAATGGCTTCAGGACTTTCATATGTCACAAAGCAGAGCAATATGGGGAAGAAACTTTCTTTTGACTTGTCAAGTTTCTAGAATCCTTAAACAAGCTGGGCATGGTGGTGTATGCCTTTAACCCCAGCAGAGGACAGAGGCTGGGGCAGGAGGAGCTCAGTGATTCTGAGGACAGCTTGTCTACATAGTGAGTTCCAGGACAGTCAGAGCTACACAGAGAGACCCATCTCAATCCATACATACATATATACATACATACATACATACATACAGCTATCCGTTCTGATCTTTAGTTTACACTTAGTTATTTCTCTGTGTGTGTGTGTGTGTGTGTGTGTGTGTGTGTGTGTTTGCTCAAGCACATGCATGTACATACCACAGCACATATATGGAAGTGAGGACAACTTTGGGGTGGGGGAGTCAGTTCTTTCCTTCCACCAAATAGGTCCAGGGATCAAACTCAGGTCATTAGGGTTGGCACATACCTGTGGACTCCTTTCACCAGCCCTTATTTATCTTACTTGAAAATAACATTATGAATTATATACTTAACATATATATATATATATTTAACTACGATAAAATATAAAAATATTGTTAAAGATTAATATAATTAATATTAATTGTACATATTAGTGTTCCACTGTGGCATTTCCATAAACACATAGATTACGCCTGTGCAGTATCTCCCCCCAGCTACCCTCTCTCATTCCTCCCTTGGTCATTTCACTTTTTTCACAGCTCATATAAACACTAAAATCGAATCTTTTTTTAATTCTCTTCAGAATAAAGAAGAATCCTTCCATACCGGGCTGTTCCAGACCATGTCTCAAAAACAAAAACGCCCTTCCCTTGGAGCTACTCTTCCTCCAACGGTGGCACTTTTTCTCTTGAGGTCCTGAACGGTCCACAAACAGACTTGAGAGGCTACAGCCATGCCATGCTGTGGCAGCTGAAGGCTGCCTGGCCAGCTCTGAGCAGTGTGTTGCATTTCTTCACATATCCGTTGGGCCTCTTCTGAGCCCTCCTAATGGCTTACCTCTCTCCAGCCCAAGAGCCTTTGCTCCTAACCCCACTGGGAAAGGATGCTGATGAATGGAGACTCTTCCCTCCCTGTCAAGTCACTGAAATCATCCTGAGTACCTCCTCTTCTTCTAATCCCCACCCCGCCCCCACCCCCGGCTTGGGAAGCCCACTCTGCACTCCTTTCTGTTGTCCCCATCACTTTCATCTTCCTTTGACCAAACAATTCTACCTTAGAGTCCAAGCTTCCTCTAGTGTCTCCCATCTAACGTGCAGGAACAAAACACCCACTGATACCCCCTGACCACCTTCAAAGGCTCACAACAGCGCACGTGGACAGGAGTCCAGGGCACAGGAGCCCTGTACTGGGGACGGGGTGGGGGCTTACGGTTTTGAATTGTAAGTTTCATTTGGGATCTGGATTTTGGAAATAAATGTTTCTGAGACAGTAGAAGTCGCCCTTTGGACTTTGGGCCTCTGCTGTCACATCATCCTAGGAGAGGGTCTGGGCTACCAGCTACCTCACCTCAGAAAGTCTAGGCTGTTCCTTCCCCAACTGTGTGCCACTGCTTCAGCCTCTGGCAAGGACCTTAGCAAGGCGCAGGGGCTTCTGGGTGTACAGACAAGTACATTTGGCAGCACAAGAGCCTCAGGCAGGCAGTGCCACTTCCCGTGTGATGGGCAGCTGGTGAAAGGCTCTATCTTGGTTGGAAATGAACCTCTGACCCAGCCTAGACCGAATAACCAAGCCATCTAGTGAAGGGAGTTAACATCCTCAGTATTTCCTCTTGGTAGGAGCAGCTGGCTGGTGACTCAATTTCTCCGTACCTAATGCTCAGCACAGCATTTTAAGGCCCTTGTGGAGGGAATCCCAGCAAGCCATCAGGCCAAGCACACAAAGAGGTGGGACCTGGTCCCTGTGAAGGCCAGTGTTTCTTGCATGCCTGCCAGGCCAAGACTGGTTCTGTTCCTGTTCCTGGGATCCCCACCAGCTCTTTCCAACCTTCCTAAGTGTGGCTGTGCTGGTCACTTCTGGTCAGGTTGAAGCATCCTCCAGGGTCAAGCCGCAAAGTCTGAATTGTATCAACTCCTCATAGGATTTACACTTAAAACTGGTGTTATACAAAATGAATGGTAAAATCTGTGCTCATATTTTACATTTTAAATTTCACTTTACGGCCGGGCGGTGGTGGTGCACGCCTTTAATCCCAGCACTCGGGAGGCAGAGGCAGGCGGATCTATGTGAGTTCGAGGCCAGCCTGGGCTACCAAGTGAGTCCCAGGAAAGGCGCAAAGCTACACAGAGAAACCCTGTCTCGAAAAACAAAAAACAAAAAACAAAAAAAAAAAAAAATTTCACTTTACTTAGAATGACATTGATTAGCAAATAATTATGACAAATCATGATGGCAAGCACTGAAGGGGAAAACACCACCAGGTTTAGGCTGTAATTGACGGCTTTACTGGCACTTTTTCTTACGTGGGCAACAGGATCTGATTTTCATTTTTCATCAGCTTCCAGATACAGGTGGGGATTATTCCACGTCTTCCTACAGATGCTTTTTGATTGGTAGCAAGCCTCTCCAGAGCTGCCCACAAGCTGTTTCTCTATGTTAAGGCATGCCCAAATTGCCTGGATCTACCCTCCTCCTTAATTTCACAAATAATATACAGTTTTAAAATCCACTGTGCACACATTCCAGTTGCCCGTGAATACTATCATTTAAACCTAAATAGAAAGCTTGTCTCCAGACGGCTCTCTGTGCTTTGACTTGTGTGTGTGTGTGTGTGTGTGTGTGTGTGTGTGTGTGTGTGTGTGTGCAAATAGAGGCAGAGAAACAAATGAGAATATACACTTCTGTGTTTATTAGACTACAGTCACTGTTTATTAAACTACAGTCGCTGTTACTCTGAATTTCATCTATTTTCATTTAATATTAGTCTTGGTAATACGCTGAACAGTTGGCTTCATCATTTAAATTGGCTGTTTAGAGTCAGGCATGATGGTGTATGCCTATGATCCCAGCACTCAGGGAGACTGAGGCAGATGGACTGTAAATTCAAGACACATCTGAGACACAGTGAGACCTTGTCTCAAAAAGAAAAACTAACAGCTGGATGGTGGTGGTGCATGCCTTTAACCCCAGCACCCAGAGGCAGATGGATCTCTGTGAGTTCAAGGCCAGCCTGGTCTACAGACCTAGCTCCAGGACAGTCAAGGCTACACAAAGAAATCCTGGAAAACCAAAAGAAAGAAAAACTAACAAAATAAATAAAATGTCTGTCCAATAATCTATACTGGAGGCATAGTATAGTTTCTCTAAGACAATTTCTGTTATTATAATGCTGCAATGATTTTTTTGTTTGGTTTTTGTTTTTTTCAAGACAAGGTTTCTCTGTATAGCCTTGGCTGTCCTGGAAGTAGGTCTGTAGATCTGCTTTGCCTCTACCGCTTGAGTGCTGGGATTAAAGGCATGTGCCATCACCACCGGGCTTGAAATTCTTATATTTGATATTCAGATACATGTTCAAGTATTTCTCCAGGAAATAGAGGTTCAAACAGATTTGGGGGTTGAAGTATGGGCTTATGTAAAGATAAATAAAAATGGAGTTGGACGAGTGGTGTACTTCTGCAATCCTGGAAGCTGGAAAACTAAAGGAGAGGTCCTGGCCAGCCTGGACCCTATCTCAAAAAAGAAAAAGGGGAGGGGGGAGGGAAGGAGGAAGAAGAGAGATAAACAGAGAGAGACAGACACAGAGAGAAATCATTTAACTGATATTGCCAACTTGCCCTCCAAGGAAAGCTTAACAGTTTACCCTCTTTCCCTAAGTAAGCATGTGAGTTCCTGTTTAATCTTTTAAGCGTTTCTTCATCTAGTAAAAAATTCTATCATTTGCCTGCTATCCTTTTCCCATTTTGTCTTATTTGACTGCTTCTTTTATTGGCTCACCACGAAAGGATACAAAATAGTGTTCTGTGTGTATTTTGCATTGAATGCATTCTGAATCTCCTCTCAATCTACTCCATGTATGCGTGTGTTAAATAAGAAGTAGTGCAACACTTTACAGCATGGAGAGTCCCTGGACATCTTGCAGGAGGACCTATTTTCCTCCACCTTGCATATCCCTATGTCTCTGAAACACTGGACATCTACTGGTTCACATTAGTACAACTAACTCAACTATATTGAGTTCTGCCAGTAAAACCCCCCACCATCCCACAGTGCTAGAAATTAAACACAGGGCCTCACACATGCTCAACACGCACTCTACCACTGAATTCTCTTTTAGAGATCGTCTTGTGCATCCAAGGCTGCCGCCTTGAACTCACCATAGAGCTGAAGATGATCTTGAATTCCTGATCCTTCTGCCCAAATCTCCCAACTGCTGAGATCACAGCTCTGAGCCACCATGCCTGGTTTGAAAGTTAGCTCTTTAAAGTTCACTTACATCCTTCCAGTTTTGTCAATTACTCCTACTCTCCAAATACTAGGACGTCTACTTCAAACATATTAATTTTAACTCCCACACTCTTCACATGTTAAGTGTGTGTGAACATCATGTGTGGGTTGAATGAGAACGGCCACCATAGGCTCATACATTTGAATGCTTGTCCCCAACTAGTGGAACTACTTCAGTGGATTAGAAGGTGTGGCCTTGTCAGAGGAGGTGTGTCACTAGGGGTAGGCTTTGAGTCTTCAAAGGCCCACACTATTCCCAGTTAGTTCTCTCCCACTACCTCGTGGTTCTGTCCCAAGATGTAACCTCTCAGCTGCTGCTCCAGTGCCATGCCTAACTGCCTGCTGCCATGCCCCAAAACGATGACTATGACTCATCCCCTGAAACTGTAAGCCCCCAATGAACTCTTTCTTCCATAAGCTGTCTTAGTTGTGGTGTCTATTGACTGCAATAATAACTATGATACACCCTGTCAAGTCAGGCAGACTATATTATCACAAAGTAGGAGAACAAGGAAAAGTATACATGCATATCCATATATTCTCATTCTCTCTCTCTTGGTATCTCTCATTCTGTGGGTCTCGCATAGCCCAGGTTGGCCTTGGACTTTCTATGTAGTGGGGGAATAACCGGGAACTTGTGAGCTTCCCACCTCTACCTCTCAAGTATGGGGATTACAGGCCTGTGCCACCACACTTTGCTAAGCACATTTTTTATTGTGCTCGAGGACCATTTTCCCTCAGTCTCACCTTTGTGAAAGAACTGCCATGAGACTCTTTCTGGGCTTCACACACTAGTGGATGTGAGAATAAACCATCCATATGTCTCTACTTTTAAGTGTGTCATCCAAAGATGGCAGAGAGAATCCAAGTCATTGGATTAGTGGAGATCAAGCAGCTACTCAATGTCTCCAAAGAGGCCCACATACTGTCAGCTTGTGGCACTGCCAGGTGGAGGTAGAGGTCTAACTGGAAGAGGTCAGGTCAGGGGGTGTGCCCCGGAAGGGAATATTGAGTTTCAGTGCCTCTCTGCCTTTTTTCTGTCCTTGCCAAAACCAAATTTGGAAAGAAAATCTAATATCTTCGGTGACCTAGCCATGCACGGAAGAGGTTTCCAGTGACCGCAGCATATTCTAAGAAAAAAAGCCCTAGAAGGGAACCATGAAAGTCATTCAGTGGTCTGATGTTAACAACAGCAACAGCACTATGTTGAAACCATTGTATAATTGTGTGCATTAATATACACGTGAATATTCATCAGTATATTTCTAACAACTGTACATATTAGCATATATGCATATATTTAACACATTATCATTATTAACACAGACCATTATTTGTTTGTTTTTTGAAACAGAGTCTCACTCTGTAGTAGAGACTGGCCTCTGTCTGTATAGCCTAGAATGGCCCTGAGTACATGGTAATCCTTCTGCTTCAACCTCCCAAATGCTGGCATTACAGATGTGAGCCACCACACTCTACTCACACACAAATTTATAACATTAGCATTGCTACAGTATACAATCCTTATGAAGCTAAACATAAATACAGACTAATTTCAAATTAATAATGCTAATACTATATATTTTTGTGTAGGCTAATAATGACAACATTGTATCTGTTATAATATTTGTACAAATTAGTGCATGTTAACATTGTTAGAAACTGATACTTTAATAACAGAAAGAGAAAAAAGTATAAAGTCAAAACAGTTAAATGAACATTTTACAATTGTAATTGAACTACTGAGTTTTCCAACGGAGCCCTTCTAAAAGAAGGGCCTAGAAATAACAACAGCTAAACAGTAATGGGCACTCAGCACCCATACTGTCATTTCCAGGCAGAAACAGGCAGTTAGAAGTCTAGGTCAAGCTAGGCAGCGGTGGCACATGCCTTTAATCCCAGCACTCAAGAGGCAGAGCCAGGCAGATCTCTGTGAGTTCGAGGCCAGCCCTGGTCTACAGAGCAAGATCCAGGACAGGTACCAAAACTACTACACAGAGAAACCCCTGTCTTGAAAAACCAAAAATAAATAAATAAATAAATTAAATGTTTTAAAAAAGAAGTCTAGGTCAAGGAATAAGCAAGTTCCAAAAAGCAGGAAAGAAGGTTCTCAAGTAAGAGTGTGTCAAAGGAGACAGACCAGGAAGCAGCTCCAGGGCCAAAGATGATCCATGAGATAGGAAGAAAGAAGAGGAGGAAAGAGGCAGGGGGTGGAGGGGTAGGGAGTGAGAGGAAGGGATGAGGCAGACAAAGGAGTGAAAGAAGAAAGAATGAACACCAAATATCTAAAACTCACGAGTTCATCATTGAGGGGGAAGCAAGAGGGAAAGGCCCTGTGCACATGGGGACCCCAACTTCTCACTCTGTAAGCTGTCCAATGAAAGGGATGATGTGTTTTGTGTGTGAGTTTTATTTCAGCTCAGCATGGAACTATAAATAAGGAAGCAATGTCCCTCCTGGAACTCCACCTAAGAAGTGTGACATTGGGACAGCAAAACATCACCCTGGACCCTTCCAGACTGGGGCCATCATCATCCAAGCATGGAAGAGCTACTCATATACTCCCAGTATGGCTCAAAGGTAAACTTGTATGCGTCCTACAGGAGAAAATTGGAAACACCCAGTGCTATCTACAAAGAAGTCCTGCTTCCCTCAAAAATGTAATGTGAATGGACTCTATCCTAGAAGGCTCTCTTGTACTGACAGAAATATAGGTGATGGAGGAGCAAGCCAATGACACACAAGAAGCAAACAAATGTGGGAGGTTCTCTGGAAAGAGGGTATTTTCTAAACCAACCAATGGAAAAGAGAAGTGCAAAGAAAGGGCTAGGGATGTAGCTGAGTTGGTAGAAGGCTTACCTAGCAGGCATGAAGCCCTGGGTTGGGTCCCCAGCACTGCATCAACCAGCTGCCATAGCACACGTGGGCAATTCCAACGCTTGGGAGGGAAGTGGAAGCAGGAAGATCAGATGTTCAAGGTCATCCTTGGGTACAAAGTGAACTAGAGGCTAGTCTGGGCTACATGAAATTCTGTGAAAGAAAGAAGGTGGGTGGGGAATTGAGATGATAGAGGGGAAAAAGAAAGAGAATCAAGCAAGTAGGATCTTATGCAAGTTCTTCAAATCTACGTACTTTTAGAAGACATTGATGGCTGGGAATAAATGGTTATGGATTGGTTGGATAATGTCAAATGTAACGGTGGTTTCACAGCTTCCTCCAAGTGATGGTGTACCAGAGGCTCGGGGCCTTTATCTTTCTTTTTACTCAGGGTATGCTGAGTGTTGGTATACATATGGCTTTTTTTAATGATGGAAAGTAACAAAGGCATAAAAATAGAAAAATGTCTGTCTCGTAAGACAGAGAGATTGTAAATGATGGTCACAAGTTCTTCCCACCCCAGACTGGATGGGCCATAAGGTAGTCTTTTCTTCCAGCCTTTGCATTGGGTGTGGTGTGGCCTGCTTTGGTGAAAGGACAAATGAGACAGGCAGAGGCTTGAATAGAACCCAATGCCTGCCATGCTGAGAACCTTGAGCCTACCATAGGAGCCTGCTGGAGAGATCACATAGAAAAGAAATGAGATGCCCTGGCTAAAATCTGCCAAACTCTTGAAATTCAAGTAAAGGAATGCTATAGTATCAAGTTCCAGCCAAGCCACAAACTGCCTGCATCTGCATGAGTGAGCCCAGACAAATCTACCAAAGAACCACTCAGCAGATCTTAGATGTTTGCCAGTCTACAGAATCATCACCACTTTCTTCTTAAAGATGCCAACCATTGAAATGTTTTGTTACACAGCAACAACTAACTGATACATATGACGAAACTACATATACATATATACAGATATTCAAGATACTAGCTTCTCAGCACTGTAGGATATATTGCATGAGGGTTTCTGAATGGAATGTCATGACCCTGGAAAACAGTATGGAAGGAAACTTCTCTCAAGACAATGGAAAGCTTAGGAAAGTTAACTGCTTTTTGTACATGGCAGGTGCATTGAATCAAGCACCATGCTTACTCTAACCCTTTGATAAAGGCAGATAGGTCAGACATAAAGAATTGAAACCATTTTCCCCTTGGAGGACGCAATGGCCTGACTCTAGCTCTCGTCAACCAGATGATAGAGAAACAGTCTTTGTGGTTGTGGGCAGTTGACCCTGCCTTTCTTCCCTGACAGAATTCCGTATCCCAAGTATACAGCACATGGAAAGCACTCTCCCAGAGGTAGCTCACCTTCCTTGCTCTATTGTGCTAGGCACATACTCAGCAGACCAGGCACTGTCCAACAGAGCACATGTACCTCTGCATGCCTGCATTTGTACATATATACATATGTACATAATACACACACTCAAGCTGTAAAGATTAATTAGAAAGGGGTAAAACGAACCAGAGGTGCAAAAGTCACTGACGTGCACATGGCTGCTGTGCTTAAAGCTATTTCAATAGAAGAAAATGATAAAAAGTTTTCCTATAAGCATAAGCCAGGGGGTGGTGGCATACACTTTTAATGCTGGCCCTTGGGAGGCAGGGCAGGCAAATCTCTGAGTTCAAGGCCACCCTGGTCTACATACAGAGCAAGTTCCAGGACAGCCAGGGCTACACAGAGAAACCTTGTCTCAAACACACACACCGAGACACACACACACACACACACACACACACACACACACACACACACACACGCACGGGCTGGGGAGATGACTCAGAAGTTAAGAGCAAGGACTGCTTTTCCAGAGGACCCAGGTTCAATTCCCAGCACCCACATGGCAGCTCACAACTGTCTGTAATTCCAAGATCTGACACCTTCACACAGAAATATATGCAGGCAAAACACCAATGCACATACAATAAAAATAAATAAATAATTTTTTTAAAACCTGATCAATTCAGCTGATTGAGTAACTTTAAAAATCTCCTTATGTGGCCTGTTATGCTCATTTTATCTCATTAGCAGAATACTGGATTCATAAAAGACAAAATCCAAGGAAGTTAAAATGGTTTTCCATAGCCGGGCAGTGGTGGTGCACGCCTTGAATCCAAGCACTGGGGAGGCAGAGGTAGGCAGATCTCTCTGAGTTCAAGGCTAGCCTAGTCTACAGAGTGAGTTCCAGGATGGCCAGGGCTGTTACACAGAGAAACCCTGCCTGAAACATACATACACAGATATACACAGATACACACACACACACACACACACACACACACACACACACACACACACACGCACCCACGCATGCAGACCATACACATTTTTCTGTAAAAGTAGCTAACTGTTTGGAAAATATTCTCAAGCCAGTTTGGTACTTTCATTTTTTTATGAATATGGCTATTTTCTACACATGAGATTACTGTTTGTACAAATGCCACCCACATTTTAATACTAATTTACCCAATCTCTTCTTTTATATTTTTAGAGGTACAGAATAATTTTCATGTAATGCAAGAGAATCATTTTATACCACTTTGCACTAACTAATATTTAGCAAATGTCATAAATGCCTTTTCAGGTGACAAGTTTGCAAGTTTAATAACTATTTTGAGAGAATGGACTTCAAAAGCCAGTTATTAGCGGCGGCGGCAGCATTATCTGTGAAACTAAATTCAAACAGACAAATGAAAACTTTAGGCTTTCTGGTACACCAGAAATGAGGACACCCCAAGACTCCTTCTTCAGGGGGACACTTCTGTCTTCCTGCTCCTGGGAGAACACAAAGCCAAGGAAAGCCGGCTGGTCCATTGTCCTCCTACCACTAAAATAATGTTCTCAGTTAACAAAGTGTGGATACACATGGCGAAGGCATCAGCTGGAACGAGATGGAAATAAGCAGGGGGCGGGGAGGGGGGATGAGGGTGGGGAGTGGGGTGTGTGTGGGGGGTGTCTTTGGGGAGTACCATGGTCCTCATCTGCAGAGCAGAAAGTGATGAGAGGTGCTGGAGAGTAAGGGTGGAGTGGACTGTATGAACACCAGGAGCTTTCCAGCTACAACACCCAGAGCAGCCTTGAATGCTTAATACCGGAGGCTTTTCACCTGCTCACTTCATGGCCAGTGTGGGTGAGGCTATTTCTAAGGTTATTTGTAAACCTTACCCGTTTTGCAAAGCTGCATATTATAAAACTGTGTATTTTGTTGCCAAGAAAATATCTAATTTTAAAGATGATTCATAGGCACCATAATGGACTACATGAAAATAAAAAGTTTTATGAAAGCTGGGGAGATTTAAACACACACACACACACACACACACACACACACACACACACACACACACAGCTGAGTTGAAGTCCAGCGTGCAGGAGTGTTTTGAAAGGGTGTGGCTTCCTGGCTCTCGATTGTTTGGAAACATTCTAACAAAGCCAAATTCATTTCTCTGATATCCTGAACACACAAGGAGCGGCTTCCTAAAATAGCATAAACTAAACTATTCCTATATGTAGAATGGGCTCCAGCCGACTGAGAAATGTGGTAAACACCTAAAGGATTTCCAACCCAGATCCTCTAATCCATTTCAGAGGTCTCCACAGCTAGCAGAAACCGGAAATGCAGCAACCCTCTGGATACTTTTCATTCAATCCCATTCATTCATTCATCTGCTCAACAGATCTATATGTACTTTTAATTCTGGGCCAGAAATGGTTTTTTCTCAATCTGTCTAAGCTTCCTCTTACTCACTCCCTCCTCCCCTCCTCCCACGCCTGTCTCTGACTGCAATGCTGCCTTCTCAATATTCAAGAACCTGTAAATTGGGTACTAAATGTAAGGATCTCTGAAGGAGGGAAGACAGAGAGCCTTAGATCAGAGCCCATACTATGTCTGAGCTGCTTGGTTCCTCACAATCCGTCTCCACAAGACAGAGCCGGGTCAGTCAGAGGTGGATCCGGAGCCAGGGCCAGCTGGGTTGACTTGGTTCCTTCTGCCCTTAAGCTATTGATGGCATGGCCACTTCTCAGAGCCAACTCAGGGCAGTGCAGTCACGAGCAAAAAGACATGATGACACAGCACTGCTGCTGTGTCCCTCAAAATACAAGCATTGTAACTTGGTCACCAAGGTGACAGTTTGAAGAAGGGACACCTCTGAGAGGTGGTGAAGTCATCAAGGTGGAACCCTCACAAACAAAATTATGGACCCGATGACAAGACTGAGCTCTCTTTTGCTTTCCATCTCTTCCGCCCAGTTGAGGCATGACATTCCTCTCCTCCAGAGGATCCAGGCACAAGGCGCCATGGAAGTAGAAAGCAGCCCATACCTGTCACTGAAACCTGCCAGGCACCTTGATCTTGGGTTTCCCAGAATACAGAACTGTGAGAAATAAACTTTCGTCATTTATAAACCTTTTGCTTTGTGGCATTTTGTTACAGCAACACTCACAAGTAAAGGAACACATTGCTGCTTAAACAAAAAAGTAACATGTGAAACGATCGATCATTTTCCATTATTTCCCTTTCTGTTACACAAACATAATTATTTAAACACAACAAAAACAGAACTGGAGATCAAAGACAGGTAACAGTAATTAGAACTAATTAAATAATATGTGAAAAACAATATTTTTAAATATCCCTGATTCTCTGATACAGCAATTTATTTTAACTCTTTTTTTTTAAATGGCACAGACCATTTAAATTCTGTTGGCTTTGTATTTACATAAATGTTAAGACCTTTAAAAGGAAAACAAACACATGAATAATGAAAGAGATGCTGTCTATTTTTAATAACATCAAGGAAAAAATGTCCTGCTTGCTTTCACTCCCTGTAAGGTAACACGTGTCCCAGCTTCCTTCCCTGAGAATACTGTTCTGAGCTGTCTGTCGTAATTAAGGCCTCTTTTTTCATTTCCGTGGAGGTAAAACTGACCACGGCTACACAGCCTGCTCCCTTTGACATGAAACTCTGCTGCTCTCCAGGCCACTGGACACTGATCTGCTGGTGTCTCTCTAATGTGATAACATCAAGCTAATACCCTTTCAAAAAGGCTGAGTATGTAACTCCTTTAATTTCCTTATTAGATTGAAGGTTTGCAAGCTTGAGAATTTGCTTTCAGTCCTCAAAAACTGCTCACTTTGAACCCACAAGCTTTTCTTTGATTTGCATCTATCTACTGTTGTTTTGTTGTATTGTTTTGTTTTTTGAGATAGGCTTTCCCTGTGCAGCTCTGGCTGTCCTGGAACTCACTCTGTAGACCAGGCTGGCCTCAAACTCAGAGATCCGCCTGCTTCTGCCTCCAGAGTGCTGAGACTAAAGGTGTACGACACCACCACCCACTTATCTACTGTTTGTTAAAACTTTTGGAACACTTGTAGATTACAAAGTGTGGTCAACAAACATACAAGAAGTCTCAGTCTCATATCCCTTGTTCTCAGCCTCCTCTAGCATTAACATCTCAACAACTCTACAACTCCACCAAAACTAAGACACTGTTGAGCACAGTGATGCACGCTTTTAATCCCAGCACTTGGGAGGTAGAGATAGGAGGATTGGGAGTTCATGGCCAGCCTGGGCTAAATAAACCAAATTTCAAAATAACAAAACTAAAAATACCAACAACAAACCCCCAAGAAACTGACATTGGTACAATCCAAACACAGCATGGTACAATCCAAATACAGCATTCAGATTTCTCTATCACACGAGTTTCTCTCCATGTGTGTATCTATGTAACTTTATAACATGTAGTCTTATGCAACCACTACCACTACCAGCCAACAAGATACTCAACGCTCAGCCATCAGCAGACTCTCTTGTGTGGCCTCTTGCAGCCACACCCATCAATTTACCCCATCCTAACCCCTGGGAACTACTAATCTGTTCTCATGGTATGTAATTATGGGAACTCATGAATGTTATATAAATGAAATCATGTAGAGTATGTCACCCTGTGGAATTGGCCTTTTTTTCCACTCAGCATAATTTCTTTGCGGTTTAAACAAGTAGCTGCAAGCATTGGCCGTTTTTCTTCTTATCAGAGCAGGGTTCCATGATAGGGGTGTTTCATAGTTGGATTAACTATTTGCCCATAGAAAGACATTTGAGCAGTTTTGAAAGTTTTTTTTTTTATTATAAACAATACCAATGAATGTGCCCATCAAATCCACCATGAAAACCATTCTTCATTTATACTGAACGAAGGCTCAAGAAGTCCAATTTCGAGGTATCTTACAAATCCACTTTTAGTTTTTAAAGGAACTACCAAATTGTTTTCTATCTAGATTCTCTGTCCCACTTGATGCTCCTACTAGCAAGGCAGAGGTGGCCCAGTTTCCCTGTATCTGTGATGGCTAGTCTTAGTTGTTAACTTGACATGCCTGGGAAGAGGGAACCTCAGTTGAGAAATTGCCTCCATCAGATTGGCCTATGGGCATGTCTGTGGGACATTTTCTTTATTGATGATTAATATGGAAGGATCCGGCCTACTGTGGGTAGCAGCATGCCTACTAAGGTGGGCCTGCGCTATATAATAAAGGTAGGTAGGATGTGAGGGCGATCTGGCTGTGACATCTGTCACCCCATTGATCGCCAAGGTTGATTCGGCTGATCTGGCTGGCTAGGCGGGTGTCCCCTTCCTCCCTCACCGCTCCATGTGCGTCCCTCCCCAAGCTGCGCGCTCGGCTGAAGAGGACAACCTTCCCCAAATAGAGGAGGACCAGTCTTCGGTCAAGGGTATCCGAGTAGCTGCGCTCTCCTGCTAGAACCTCCAAACAAGCTCTCAAAGTAGGTGAGCCTGGAAGCAAGTAGTAAGCAGTGTTCTTCCATGGTCTCTACTTCAGTTCCTGCCTCCAAGTTCTGCCTGGAGTGCCAGCCTGGCTTCCCTTGAGGATGGACTCGAACTCGTTAAGCCAAAGAAACCCTTTCTTCTCCCAAGTTGCTTGCGGTCAGAATTGTATCAGAGCAACAGAACACACGCACACTAGAACGGAGTCTTTGTGAGCACATGGAGATACCAATGCTTTTCCATTTTCTGGTAGGTATGCAGTGATACCCGGAGTTCACTTTGCATGTCTTTGATATGTTCACCGCTACTTGTAAATTCCCTTCAGTGATGTCTCTCTGTCTTTTGTTCATCTTCTAATAGGACTGTTTGTTTTTAATCACTGAAACGCACTTAGTCTATATACACAAACTTTTGTCAGATACGCAACATGAAAATAGTTTCTCCCATCTACAGCCTGCGCTTCCACGCTCTTGGCAGTCTCCTCCTGATCAATTTTAGTATCTTGCCTTTGACATCACCCCCAAGCACTCCTTGCCCACTTCTAACTACTGCAGACTTTCTGTGGTTTTTCCCTAGGATTGCTAGAGTTTTGCATTTTACATTTTGGTTTTTCCATCAACTTAAAAACATTCTTGGTGTTAAGTTAAACCTCCCTTTCTTGGGGAGAGTGGTTTTAAGTCAATATAATTTCGACATTAAACAAAAACATACAAACAAACAACTCCAATGTTGTAGTTTCGTTGAGAAAGCACAAGTTAACAGGAATTCCAGTTTTTTGAAACTGAGGGGAAAAAAATCTGGAAAAGTATTATCTCAAAACACAAATGTCCATATGAAGTTTTGTCACACATAGGACATCAAACATTTCAGATGCAGTCACCTTGTCCCTCTCCAGCTCCTCATCATCAGTCACTTCAGGACAGCCACCAGCCTTGTTTACCATACTTCTTTCCTCCATGCTCACCCTAAATGGACCTCCAAGTTGCCTAACACTCTGTAGAGACATGATGTAATGACAAACCAACATTTTAGAGTCATGAAATTGAAAACGGTGGCTATCTTCTTCACTTGCTACGAAATTAAATATTTCAGGTCCCGCTTTCGCACCCTTCCAGGAGACTACGGAGCCCAAGCTCGCATGGAGAAAATCTCATTGCTGAGTTTAAACAAACTAGGCCCTTCTTAAGCATGCCATGTTTGAGAGGAACAAGGCATTTAGTGGGTAAGGCCATTGCAGCTCCTTGAAAGACGGTGATAGATGAGATAGAATTTCCAAATTTACATGTGTATCGTCTGCTGAGTCTTCAGAGGCATAAGCAAAGTTCATTCGTGTTTGGGCAAGATTTTAACAACCTTTTTCCTGTACGTTTTCCAAGACTTCATCAAAATCAGCATCAAAACAGGAGAGACATCTGACATATCATTTCCCAAGTCAAAAGCCCTCAGAGCCAGGACAGGGTACTTCTGTTGTTATGACACAGTAGCAAGCAGTGTGCCTAGAAAGTGTCACACAACCGGCTGCCATCAGGGGCCAAGCTATGTTCACATAGAGTTCTTTCCGTGCTGCCCCCGGGGCACTCTCTGCAACCTCTGAAGAGTTCAGGGTAATTTTTTTCTCAACCCCACAGCAGAAGAAGGTATATGAGATGGAAGTGCAATCCATCCAACCCCTCCTACATCGGTCATTCACTTCCCTGATCCAGTGTGTGC
Source organism: Peromyscus eremicus (assembly GCF_949786415.1). Lineage (NCBI taxonomy): Eukaryota > Metazoa > Chordata > Mammalia > Rodentia > Cricetidae > Peromyscus > Peromyscus eremicus. The sequence continues at coordinate 132,713,027 of NC_081416.1, read as the reverse complement.
ATCCTTGCATCTGTCATTGGAACACAGTCATTCAGCCTTCAGTGAGGTCTGCGTCCTGTTGGCCTGGGTACGATCATCATCAGTTAATTACCTGAACTCTTAAAAACATGATCAGAATACCCACGTGTCAGAGAACCCAGGCCCACCCAGTAACCAAGCAGGCTCTAAGCAGAGAGGGCTTTAAGCATGGCGAGAACACATCCAGCCTGCCTACTATCACATCATGTGGGTTAGGCATTAACCGACCCCAACTTTCCATACCACTACAGCCTAAGTCACATAGGCCCTGCTCCCTGTCCCAGCCTCACAGCATAGGTCACGTGTTAACTAAGCCCTCTTCCTCACGGTACTAGACCTCTCCTCCTCTCAGAAACTTGAAAGGTAGACGCCTCGCTTTGTCTTGGCAGAATGAAACTTCCCTTAAGGTCCCTTGACCCAGGGTGCACTGCTGCTGTCACCAGGGGTAATAAATCTCTTACCTGAAGGATGATTCAGCTCAGCACTTCTCTCTGCTTCCTCTCTTCTCCCTCCCTAAAACCTAACATTTTATCTAGTAAAACCTTGGGGGCGGGGTGTGTGTATATGCATGCATGTATGTGTGTGTGTGGTATGTACATACATGTGTACTGGGGACTGAGTGTAGGCCCTTGCACAGGCTAAACACATGCTCTCCTACCCAGCTACACTCCCATCCCTAGCACTTTCTTGACACAAAGCATAACAGCTAATCAACAGTCAAAGTCAAAGCTGGATTCTTAACACTCATAATTACAAAGCCCTTAATTGCGACTTAAGCCCCACGGCTCTGAGTGATGCCACAGAGGATGGTCCATGCCTGGGAACCACCAATCACCACTGCCAGCATCAGCAGTGGGGTGAAGACTGCTAGTTTTTTTAGCAGTAGTGATAACACTACTGTGGTAACAGCTACTACCCTACTACCGGGGACAGACTCTGCGGCCGCCACGTGACGTTAGGCGATGCTGCTTTCAGCCCTAGGTTTTGCAGCTGTCTTGTGGGTTTTGTCTCCCCCGACTCTGCCCAACCTTCAGTTCCCACTGCCAAGAGCTTGTGCTTTCTGTGTTCCTGAGAATGGTTTCCTGGGAAACACAATTTTCAGTGTTAAAATCAGGACAGTCCTGGGCAAATGAGGACAGCTGGTCACCCTGGTTATATATACAGAAGAGCCGTTCTAGAAAGGCCTTAGAATAGGATGGCCCCTCTCAGGGCCTCCGGTGGTCTCTTTGCTTGCTGCGTTAGCTCTAAGGGGCCAGGGAGGGAAACCTGAAAGATCAACAGTCCCGTCTCCTCCTCTGCTACTTCCGCCTCTCTTCTTGGTTCTGACATTGCAAGCTGTGTGCACAGCAGTCCGTCTCCTTCCTTTCTCCTTGTCCCAGGCAGGAAGAGGAAGAAATTAGAGGGACAGAAGCAAAGCTAGGAACCTGACATCATACACCCTCCAGATAGCTTTGGTCCGGCGCCAGAGAGTCAAGCGGCACGCAGCAGCTTCAGCTGTGAGCATGAAGCCTTGCCCTTAGGTTTTTCAGGCATCGTGTCCTTCTTAGATGCCACTTCATCTGCTAGTGATTCGGGAGACAGGAAAGACCAACAAAAAGGTCTCAGTTCTCAAAGAACCCAAAGTCCAAAGAGAAGTGTCAGAAGACGAGAATTTTCTATAGATCAGTAATGAATCGGCTATGGAAGAAATCGTCAAAGGAATTCCAGTCACGATGTAGATTAAAATATTCACGAATGAACCTAACTGAGGAAGGAAAAGTTCCCGACAATGAAAATTACAAAACACTAATGAAAAAATTAAAGAAGACGCACACAAAGAAAATGGAATGATCTTCCACATTTGTGGATCAGAAGAATTAGTATTGCTGAAATGGCTCAAAGAGACTTGCTTTGAAAATTCAGTTACAAATTATCAAAATATCAATCATATTCTTCAAAGAACTAGAAAAAAAGTCTAAAAGTCACATGAAAGCACAAAAGGACCTAACTAACCAAAGCAATCTTTTTGTTTTGTTTTGTTTTTGTTTGTGGAGACAGGGTTTCTGTGTGTAGCTATGGCTGTCCTGGAACTAACTCTGTAGACCAGGCTGGTCTTGAACTCACAGACACCCACCTGCCTCTGCCTGCCTGAGCGCAATCATTTTAAAATGTTTTCTTTTTTCTTTCTTTCCTTCTTTCTTTTTATTTTTTCTTGGTTTTTTCAAGGCAGGGTTTCTCTGTGTAACAGTCCTGGCTGTCCTGGAACTCATTTTGTAGATTAGGCTGGCCTTGAACTCATTGAGATCCGCCTGCCTCTGCCTCCCAAGTGCTGGAATTAAAGGCATGTGCCACCACCGCCCAGCTTAAAATGTTTTAAAGATGTTTATTTATTTATTTATTGTGTGTGCAAGTGTGTGTGGCGCGCACGTGCACGCGCGTGCGTGCGTGCGACACCATGAAATTGCCATAAAAATGGACTCGTAACCAGAATAGAGATCCCAGAAATAAACTGTCTCCTCTGCAGCCAACAGATGTTCCATGAAGACACCAAAATGCACACACAGGGACAAGGACAACCTCTAAAGTAAATGGTGCTTGAAAACTGGATAGCCACATGCAGAAGATGTACCTTTGTAAGTTGTCTTTACCCTGTACCAAAAATAGATAGATAGATAGATAGATAGATAGATAGATAGATAGAGTAAAAAAATCAATTGAAAATGGGTCGAAGAACTAGAGGTAAGAGCTGAGACTCTGAAGCTACTAAAAGAAATAAATGTTCTGAACCATGGGGACAGTCGATGGTTTTCTGGATAGGACCCCAAAGGTACAGGGAAGAAAATCAAGAATTGACAAATGGGATTATATCAGATGAAAAAGCTTCTACACAGGAAAGAAAATGATCGATGGGGTGAATGAACAACCTAAGAAATTCGAGAAAGCATTTGTCAGCCAAGGTTTCATATCCAGAATGTATAAGCACCTCAAAAAACAAAATAACAAAAAGCAGGAACTCTAGCTAAAAAAAAAAAAATGGGCAGATAATCTGAATAAAGCTTTCTCAAAAGAAGAAATACAAATGGCCAATAAACATATGAAAAATGCTCAATATCACTAGCCCCCAAGGACATGAAAGCCAAAAAAGAGGATGAGATTATATTCCAACCGCGCATGAACGGCTACCATCAACCCCCACCAACAAATAACTAATCCTGACAAGGATGGGGGCGGGGCAAAGGAACTTCGTATATACTGTTGGTGGGAATGTGAAGTACTATAGCCATTATGGAGATCACTAAAGAAATGAAAATAAAACTACTAAATGACTCAGCTACCCTACTGGGTGTCTATCCGA